>NC_037672.1:52984490-53159963 GCF_003255815.1 Theropithecus gelada
AGTGGCCGGATCTCAGCTCACTGCAAGCTCCGCCTCCCGGGTTCACGCCATTCTCCTGCCTCAGCCTCCGAGTAGCTGGGACTACAGGCGCCTGTCGCCACGCCCGGCTAATTTTTTGCATTTTTAGTAGAGACGGGGTTTCACCGTGTTAGCCAGGATGATCTCGATCTCCTGACCTCATGATCCACCCGCCTCGGCCTCCCAAAGTGCTGGGATTACAGGCTTGAGCCACCACGCCTGGCCGCATTAATCATTCTTTTACTCTATAAATTCAGATTATTGTGATCTCTATACCATAAATATTTTTAAGTGACAGATTTTGAAATTGAATATAAATGAAAGTTCTAAATAAAAGCAATGTTTACACAATAGAATTAATATGTTTTATAGTATCAGCTGATTGTTAACATTTCAATGTTTCTAGGAAGAAAGTAGATGCTATTACTTAGTTTCTTATTCATTATACAAACATTTAGTGGTCACCTACTGTTTGCTAAGTGCTATTCTATGAGGCAGGGCTATAGCAGTTAACAAAACCCACAAACATTTCTGCTGGAATGGCACTTTCCAGTTTGCAGAAGAGAGAGGAGCTGAGAAGGGCAGAGTTGAGGAAAACAAAGAACTAAGGAGTGTTACTTACTTGGGCCACACTGTGAACCTGTAATTGATTTGATCTCTTATATTTCAAGATAAGCTTCGTTTTTGGTTTTTGGTTTTTGTTTTTGAGACAGAGTCTCGCTGTGTTGCCCAGGCTGGAGTGCAGTGGTATGATCTTCACTCACTGCAACCTCGGCCTCCCAGGTTCAAGTGATTCTCCTGCCTCAGCCTCCTGAGTAGCTGGCATTGCAGGCATGCACCACCATGCCTGGCTAATTTTTCAATTTTTAGTACAGACAGGGTTTTACCATGTTGGCCAGGCTGGTCTCGAACTCCTGGCCTCAAGTGATCTGCCCACCTTGGCCTCCCTAAGTGCTGGGATTGCAGGGGTGAGCCACCACGCTAGGCCTCAACATAAACTTTTTGAGAAGTATAAAATTTCTTTTTTCTCCTATATGAGTGATTTTTCTAACAAAGTTAAATTGAATTATGCTGAAATACAGACTTGCTCTAAAACTTGGATCAAGATGACATTTTAATTAGTTTTAACTGTTTATCATTGTCCCATTTTTACTATTATAAAAAAAGGTAAGCATGTGTAAGAAACTACTCCCCTCCTAAAAATATATATTCCCTAAAGCATGTTAACAATTTTCTCAGAAAAAAAAAACTGGAGCGTTAGTTAGCTAGTACTGTGGCACAGAAGGGATTCATTAAATTATCTATGAGGAGAGTAGCAGCAGTTTAGTAAACAAATCTCTTTTTTGGAAAGCTAAATGAAACATTTTTTTAAGCAAAAACAAAGGCCCTTTTATGACTTAGAGTTTTTTGTGGTCTTTAAATTAAAACTGTATATCTTTTTTTTTTTTTTTTTTTTTTTTTTTTTTGCAAATTCAGAACTAAGCATCTCTTTTCTGGTACTTTGTTATTTCACATTTCTTCTTATGAAGATTATGAGTTTAACAAACATTAAAGAGAGGCAAGAAGCTTTGCCATCTTCCATACAAGTGACAGGTGGAGGAGAGAAGAGGCCAAAGATAATGGGGAGGACTGGCTAACTTTCTTTAGAAAGTCTAAGTGTTAAAAATTAGTGCTACTCCTTTTGTCCTTCTATCTCAATCTTTCATAGTCATTTGAGCCTTGAACATAATTTTCTGTCCTTTCCTAATCACTTCTCAAAGAACCTGATGAAGAATATAGAGTCCATGAAAAGAATAGAGTTAGAGTTTGGGTTTTTTGGTTTTATTGTTTGTTTGTTTTGGAGGTGGGGGATGTTGAGACAAGGTCTCACTCTGTCACACAGACAGGAGTGCAGTGGCATGGTCACAGCTCACTGCAGCCTCAACCTCCTGGGCTCAAGCCATTCTCCCACCTCAGCCTCCCAAGTAGTTGGGACTATCGGTAGACACCACAAGGCCTGGCTATTTAAAAAAAAAATATATATATATATATATATATTTTTTGTAGAGACAGGATCTCACTATGTTGCTGAGACTGGTCTCCACCTCCTGGTCTCAAGCAATCCCCCCATCTCGGCGTCCCAAAGTGCTAGGATTACAGGTGTGAGCCACCATACCCAGTCCACACTTAGAGTTTTTTTTACTTTCAAAATGCAAGCACAGCAACTGAACAGTGCTTAGGGTGACTCCTTAGACTAAAATATCAGTTTGTTATGCTTAAGCTTTTAAAAATTACTTACTTACAATACTGCCTCATAATAGCTTACTAAATTATTATTTTTAATTTTCCTCCCGTTGACTCACAAGCACATTACTTTTCTGGGAAGAAACTTTTAAGTGGAGAAACCTTCTACTCCTCCACAAAGGAAAAGAAGCTGTCTAGTAAACAAAATCCCTCCTGCTTCATATCCACTTAGCATGACAGATAATTCGTACTGTACACTCTCCCACAGAACAGAGAGCCTATGTTCACAGCTTACTATTGTATCATCACAGTTATATGAGGGCAATGTATCAAAATTAAGATTGAGGTATGATATTTTAATGTCTTTTTTATTTTCAGTCACATTAATTTATCAGGGTAATTTAGTGCCTGGTATCACATAATTTTTTTTTTGATGATGGGTTCTTTATACAATTTTTAAAGATTAGACCATCTTAAAATATTTTTAGTGTTGACTGTGACGATTTGTTTTTTGACTTTCAAAACAAATTATTGTGTATTTTAAGTATGATGACCCTAGTTTTATTGGAGGTATATATCTACCCCCCCTTTCCATTTTTATTTGCTAAACTAGCTTATACTATATCCCATAAAAAGTACTTTACTATCTTATTTGAAACTTTGTAAGTATTTTAATGGCTGAGTAATCCTTTATCATGTGGATATGCCATAATTTACATATGATAGTAATTTGGTTATTTAGAATGCTTACATTTTCATTCTATTGTAAATAAAATATGATGAACATATCTTCCATCTAGTTTTGTCCTCAAATTCAATTTTTTTTTTCTTAAGGCTATGTTTCTAGAATGCTTCAACAGGTGCCAGAGAAATAAATTGAAAGAAAAGAAAATTTTAACTTCTAATACCCAAAAAGAAAATGGTTGCATTATGGTAGGTAATATGACTTTCATTTAAAATGCCATTTATTCTTGCAATTCCAACATTTAACATATAACCAAGTATATAGACTAGTGGTTAAGCACAGGTACTAAGGCCTATCTGGGTTCTGATGGTAACTCTGCCACTTACTCACTGGAACAAATGAAATTTTTTTGTGCCTCAGCTTCCTCATCTTTCAAATGATAATAATAACAGCTCTTGACTCCTTGGGTGGTTGTGAGAATTAAATGGGTTGGTTTATGTAAATCTCTTGGAACCATGCCTGGCATAGAATAAGTGCTCAGTAAATAATAATTATAACAGCAGCAGCACCAGGATTTAAGAGAATGTTTTCTAATTTTACTGTCTCAAAGAACATTCCTTTGTTTTTATTCCCATGGCATGTTAAATACTAAAGTACCTTAAAAATGCCACAATTAGAGCTACTGCACACCTGCAGATACATGCATGGAATGTACTCTTTTTGAGATTCCTGAAATTGTTTGTATTTTAGTTGTACACATAAATCACACAGCATATACCGAGATCTTTATCTCAAATAGCCAAGGGCAGAATTCTTTTGAGCAAAGTGTTCATCATAGGTGGTTTGGGGGGTTTTACAGTTTTTACCTTCACATACAAAAGTTACTAAATGATCAAATAAATGAAGAAATGACTAAAAGAAAGAAGCAAAGTGTGGTGTGAACTAGTGGATGTCAGTTATAACTGCAGTGGAAAGAGAAAGCTGGTCTCCCCAGTCTGTATCCCCAACCCTTGGCCATTTTCCTGCTTCAGCCACATGTTATGAGAGAGGCTGCAGGTACGTCTCTCCAGCACATTCACTCCATTTATTACAGTAAGGCTGTTGGCTCGATTTGGAGTCCCTGTCCAGCAGGGCTTGCCTGAGCCTCATGGAGCCAGTAGCAACTCTTGCTGAGATAAGGTGGGTCTAAATGGCCTCCTGGGCCCACTTCTTATCTGTCTTCCCCTCGATTAGAATATGTTTCATGAAAGCATGGAGTTTGCTTTTATGTTAGTCAGGGTTCACTAGAGGGACAAAACTAACAGGATAGATGTTTATATGAAAAGGAGTTTATTAGGAGAATTAACTCACATGATCACAAGGTGAAGTCCCACAATAGGCTGTCTGCAAGCTAAGGAGCCAGGAAGCCAGTCTGAGTCCCAAAACCTCAAAAGTAGGGAAGCCAACAGTGCAGCCTTCAGTCTGTGGCTGAAGGTCTGAAAGCCCCTGACAAACTACTGGTGTAAGTCCAAGAGTCCAAAAGCCAAAGAACCTGGAGTCTGATGTTCAAGGGCAGGAAGCATCCAGCACAGGAGAAAGATGGAGGCTAGAAGACTCAGCCAGTCTAGTCCTTCCACGTTCCTCTGCCTGCTTTTATCCTAGCTGAGCTGGCAGCTGACTAGATGGTGCCCACCCAGACTGAGGGTGGGTCTGCTCCTCCCAGTCCACTGACTCAAATGCTAATCTCTTTTGGTAACACCCTCACAGGCACACCTAGGAACAATACTTAGCATCCTTCAATCAAGTCGACACTCATTGTTAACCATCACAGTCTCCTTATTTTAACACCATGAAATGTTGTGAAACAACTGTCCTTGTGCTTGCTTTAATATGGGCAGGGAATTAAGTCTAAATGTGAGATTTTTTTAGCTAATTAGTTTGAAATCTTACTGCATTTTCAGTGTTTGTATTGATTTTTCATGTCTACTCTTTTGAAAAATAATCACATCAAAAGGAACTCCTGAATGAAATATATAATAGCATATATTTTTACTTCCATGTTCTTGCTATTAATGTTTTTTTTAAAAAAGTATTCTTGGTATTCTTGAAAAATGCTAAGAGAGTAGATTTTAAGTTTTCTCACCACAAAAAATGTATGTGAGGTAATGCGTATGTTAATTATCTGTTTAGCTGTTCCACAGTGTATACATATTTCAGAACAACATGTTGTATAGGATGAATATATATAATTTTTGTCAATAAAAAAGTCAATCTTGGCAAATATGGACTACAGAAGTGTTTTTGTAAGTTTATAATTTTTAAAAAATTTTTCCTTGCTTTCATGATTTTATAAACTTAAAAATGCTCTACAAAGAAATGTCATGAAAAATTAATTAGCAGTCACCAGATTTGGGCAAATTTTATGTAACAACAATAATAATAAAAACTAGCTTTTATTGAGTGTTCACTTTGCTCTATCCTAAATATATCTCTTTACCAAATTATGCTCATATATTTTGTTTGTGTGTGTTGTTTGGTTTTGTAAATTAATGTTATTTTTAATTGACAAGTCATAATTGTACATATTTCTTCATATATTGTTTTATATAATCTTCATAGAGGCATGAATTTATTCAATATTTATGTTCATAATTATTCCCATATTATTTTAAAAACTATCTGTTTTACTGAATCCTCCAGGATAGTCAATGTCTTAAGAATACCTTGTGGTTGACTAGTGGATTGTCTCACAATATAAGTATTTATTAATAGATCCAAAACTTTGCTAGACTTTATGGTAAAAATGTTAACAAGAAGAATAAAAGGAAGGAGAGAGAAAGATAAAAAATAGGAGGAGACTATAATCTCAATCTGCAAAGAACCCATTGAGACCATATGACCTAGAAACATGAAAAAACTCAGATTAAAGTATCAGGCAATGTGTAATCAAGGGTAGACTACGTGGTAGTATGTTATGGAAATTCAGAGTTGGGAAAGGTCATTAAGACCTGAAGTTAAGTCCAGGCACTGTGGCTCAAGCCTGTAATCCCAGCACTTTGGGAGGCCAAGGTGGGCAGATGACTTGAGGTCAGAAGTTTGAGACCAGCCAGGCCAACATGGTGAAACCACATCCCTACAAAAAATACAAAAATTACACTGGCTTGGTGGTGCACGCCTGTAATCCCACCTACTCAGGAGGCTGAGGAAGGAGAATCGCTTGAACCCGGGAGGTGGAGGTTGCAGTGAATCAAGATCACACCACTGCACTACTCCAGCCTGGGTGACAGAGCGAGACTATGTCTCAAAAAAAAAAAAAAGACCTGAAGCTTGTTAGAGAAACTCCACTGGAGTTATCTCAGCCTCAAAGGAAGTTAGGATTCGTTTGGTTTGAGGCAGTTGAGTGGCCGATGATGAGCACATGACATTCCAGATGTAAGGACAAGCATGGGAAAAATCCTAGACACAAGAAAAAGCTTCCAGTGTACCAAATACAATTGATCCGAGGTTTCTAATTTTTCCTACAATTCTGGCATAATGCTTTTTACATTTTAAAGGAAAACAATATTGATTGTATTGATACTCATTCTGATCTAAAATAAGAGAACGTGAGGGTATTTGGGGGGCTAGAGGGAACATAACGTCAGATACAGTCTGAGAAGTCAGTACCCCCAGGATTCATTTGAGACATGTGTTGCCCATGCATTCCGAGATAAAAGAAAACTAAAAAGCTTGTGTTTTTCCTATTTATTACCTTAATCAAAAGTTTGTTAGATCTTACTTTGCCCTACAAAAGAGGGCTACAATAGAAACCATCAGCAAATTCGTGTGTTGCTTTTTGGTAGTAAATATTTCTGAATACCTTTCAGACACTGGCATCCTTTATTCCAGTGGTTCTTAGCTCTTTTTTTTCCCACCTCTTTCCAACTATTTTTTATTTCCTTCAATCCAAGTTGCCAGTCTGACATACTCCCATATCATTTCTCATTACATAGAATGATTATTCTAAGGAGGGGTGGGCCTGGGGAAGATTTCTGTCAGAATAGAAATCTTCTCGGTAGGGTATGGGGTATATAAGATTTGAATGTTCTCCTTGGAAATATTTGTATCTCCCCTTCCCTGTGCCCTTTGCTATATTATTTTTATATGTAGTTTAAATTTCATTTTTAGCTTGATGTTTTTCTGGGGTGTTATAAATTGGATTATTGCAAAATTAGAATAAATTGTCTTTTTCCAAAAACTTAATTTGAAAGACTTTAACATTTATCTAGCTCTCTACCATCCCTCTTTTTTTTTTTTTCCTTTTAGATCCCAAAGTCCAGGAGTGAGGGATCTATTCAGACCCACAGAGTACTGCAACCAGAGCTATCTGATGGCATTCCTCAGCTCAGCTTGTGGCTAAGCCGTAGAAAATCCTGCTTGGAAGACATGAATTCAGCAGAGGATGCTAGTAGTGCCAAGTTGGTACCCAGGTTGGCACGTTTTCTTTATCTACACAATCCATATTGCATTATCCGCTCTTACGTTTAGGCCCACATATGTAGGTATTTCTGCATTGATCTACCACTGGAGTTTATAGGATATAGATCAGTAAAGATATTTAAAATTCACTCTATGTTTTGAGAATTTTCTAACAGTTCTTATCACAGAAGCATTCTAGTTATTTTGTTTTCCAGATTGAAACAAGTGATTTAATCAACAGAAGTTATGTTAGGCTCAGAGTTAAAGTTGAATTGTTATCTTTGGATGCTTTCTCATAGTATGTTCAGTGGAAAATATTATCTGCAATTTAAAATGGAAATCAAAGTTGTCACTGGAACCAACTCTCACAGACTAATTTTGAATGTTGCTTTTTAACCAGCATGTTGCACATTATAACTGAAAGCAGACTTCTCTGGTATACTTGAAGAAAAAAACCTGCAATGTTTTTTGAGACAGAGTCTCACTCTGTTGCCCAGGCTGGAGTGCAGTGGTGCAATCTTGGCTCACTGCAACCTCTGCCTCCCAGATTCAAGCAATTCTCCTGCCTCAGTCTCCAGAGTAGCTAGGACTACAGGTATGTGCCACCACGCCCAGGTAATTTTTTTTTGTATTTTTAGTAGAGATGGGGTTTCACCTTGTAGGTCAGGCTGGTCTCGAACTCTTGACCTCAAATGATCCCCCTACCTCGGCCTCCCAAAGTGCTGGGATTACAGGCATGAGTCCCTGCGCCAGGCCACAATTTTCTTAAAATAGGTAAATTTGGGCTTGAATTTTATTTACTAGTAGCTTGAATTTTATTTACCACTAGAATTACCATAATTCCAGAAATTATATAATTTTCATTTTAATAATATCTTCCATTATAACTTATAACCTATTTTTAAAATAAAAATACTCCAGGAAGTTGAAAGAAGTTATTAAACAGAGATATAATGTAGTTAAGGAGCTTGCCACTTTGTATTGCCTTATAGAAGACATAGCATTTGAGCTGGATCTGATGAAGATAATTTAGATGATGAAGATGGTGAAGATAATTTAGATAGGAAGAGAAATAAGACAAGAGTATTGTAGATATGCTTATTTAGGAGGTATAACAGGTATTTTGGAAATTGTAACTGGAAGTAGTTGGAGATAAGGCTGGAAAGGCAGAGTGAGGCCAGGTCATAGGGGACCTTGAATGCCTGGTTCAAGTATTTTTTCATTCTTTCATTCGTTGAACAAATGTTTGGGTGGTTAACCTCTGGTTCTAGGAACTGCTTTAAGACTGGAGATGCAGAGCAATGAACAAAACCAACCAGGCCCCTGTGTTAAGGAACCGTAGATTCTAATGAGGAGAACAACAGAGAGACATGATAGAAAAAAAAGACTGTGAGGAAGATGACTTCAGTTCTAATAAATGGAAGGTATTAAGAAATTATAACAGTTTAATAGACTGACACAAAGATCATTTTAGTTTGAGTAGTCAGAGAAAGTTTGTTCTGAGACAAAAGGAGGGGGAGAAAGTCTGTAAAAATCAAGGAAAGAGCATTCCAGGCAGAGATTATAGCAAATGCAAAAGAATCGAAATAGGAGAACCTTGATTTTATCCTAGAGATAACACGAAGCCAATGAAAGTTTGAGCTGGTTAGGGGAGGTGACAGATACCATGGGGAGTTAGTATATTAGGAAAGGTAACCTTCCATCAGTGTGCAGGACAGATTGGAAGAGGTAGAGTTTGGAGGCAATTGGTTGGTTCCTTCAACAGATGTTAATCTTTATTGAAATCTAGTTATGTGGCATTTACTGGAAAGATGTAAATCTCCCACTTGGGGAGATAGAAGATGAATGAATAAAAATTCAATAATTTGCCTTAAAGACACATTTGCTACGTGCCTATTATGTACTAGACACTGAAATCATAAATAAGATTCAGGCGCTTCTCTTGAGAAACATAAAATACAATTCACAATACATAGAAACATAAAATGCAATTCAAATACAATACAAAACAGTTAAGAGTTTATCAGGCAGGGAAATAGAGACAAGGGTGCCCCTGGAAGAAAAAGCAACAAGTGTGAGGACATTCAGGGCAGTGAGGACAATTTGGGAGAGAGCTGCAAGTGTGGCAGTGGATTCAGGACATCTGCAGTTTACAGTATAGAATGTAGGGGAAGGTAAAGGTGAATTAAGAGACTAAGCTAAATAGGTCAGGTCGTGAAAAACCATATCCCATATTTGGATTTTCTCTTGAAAATGATAGGGAGTAATTCTAGGAATGTAAGTAGAAAAATGATATAAATAGATTTGTATCTTATCAAAGATCCTATGACAACCATGGAAAGGTAAGGAACAAGGAAAGATGAATGGAAATAGTAAGAGGTGCTGGGAGACCAACAAGCAGGCCTTTGGAGCAATTCAGTGCAAGTAAGAGCCTTCGTGAAGTCATTGTCAGTTACTGAGAACAGGCAGGTGTGGACAAGTCTTTGTCCCTTGAAGGTGTGGGAGAAGATAGACTACTGCTTATAGGGGGGCTTGGTCCAGAAAGGGTTGGAGTTTTTCAGTGTTTCTTGTGTTTCAATGTTTATTGGGTTTTTAAAATATTTTAATGAATCAAATGTTGGCAGGTTTAGATGCTTAAGGGGCAGAGCCAGTGGAGAGGAGAAGCTGATGTTGCAAGTCAGGAGGTAATAGAACAAGGACCTCCAGGAGAGAATCCAGAGACCAGGTGGCCGTATCTTCTGTAAGGCAGCTTGGGTGCTGTACAACCACAAGGACACTTTTCACATTATAGCTTCTGTGAACAAACAGTGGTGGGCGGTGCACCTTCTGCACGGCAGAGAGAGAAGGTCATAAGCAATAGAAGAATTAGCCTTGGCCAATAAGGAACAATTGGAAAAGAATAAGAGGCACAGATATAGTAGTCCTCTTTACAGTTTTCTTCTCTAGTTTAAAAATCATAGTCAAGTGGCTAGGTGACAAAAGCTAGTGTCAATGTTATTTTGCCAAATTACCCTGTAAAGAATTATGTCAAAAATGCCTTAAGTAAAATAGTGAAAAGAAAAATTCAGATGTTTGTTGTTTATGTAATTTTTATTCTTCCAATCAGAAAATGAAAGTAAGTTTCCTGCTTCCAAAGTTAACAAGAGCCTCCTTTTGAAGAATGAATCAGTATTTCTGACATACAAATCAAGAAGTGAGATTATGGAGAGAAGGCACAGCTAGCCATTGCTGTAGCAACTATTTGTTCTTCTGGTTGTCATATGTTATCCCCAGTTAAAACAAATCCATACCTATATTTATAAATTTCTTATATTTTTTCTAGTTTGTTTTTTAAGACAGGCTTTCACTCTATTGCCCAGGCTAGAGTACAATGGTGCAGACTCAGCTCACTGCAGCCTTGACTTCCTGAGCTCAAGCGATTCACCAGTCCACCCACCTTGGCCTCTCAAAGTGCTGGGATTACAGGCATGAACCACCATGTCCAGCCCAACTTTCTAGTTTCTAAAAGTAGAACCAGACAACCTTAAAGGTCTAGATACAACAACATTATCCATGTTTAACCTGGCCACCTCTATCACACAGAAACTTTTTCAACTTCCTGTCTCTATCCATAGATCTACTGTATCTGTGAAGAGATGTTTACTTTTTAATTTGATTTACCTCCTTGTGAGACAAATTATCAAAAGATAATTGGAGATAATTAAAAATAAATTTTAAATCCTTTATATATCTTTGAAGTAACCAAATCATGTTAAATGTGTAATACAATGTAATCATATTTTTATTTTGAAATTGAAATATGAAGCTATTTTCATTTGCAGTTACTTGCCAGAACAAGTTATTGGCTAGTTCATATATTTTAAATTAAAGAATAAATGTGCCTGTGTGGAAAATACACAGAGCCCACAAAATCTTTCTCCAAATCTTCTATTAACAATTTATTATTTGTCCTTGTCTTAAATGGTAATATCACTTGGTAAAGTTACTAAAAGTCACTGAATTGTAGAAATAGGTGGGCTTTATGATATGTAAAATATACCTCAATAATACTGTTTAAACAAATACAAATGCAAAAAAAGCTGGAGTGAGGAGGGATATGCTTTAACAAGAATGTCACTTGATTACAAAATGCTAAAATACAGCCATTGTTATTAAGTCAATGCTGTCTGCAGAGAGAGTTCGTTTATTACATTTTAAGAGATTTTTGTCCTTCATGCTTTTCTTTGACTACATCAGAGCATGGTGGCGGGAATAAAGGTCAGGTTCTCATGAAAGGTGATTCCTAAGCAGGGAGAGGAAGAGGGGGAAAACGCTCTTTGTTTTCTCATCCTGGCAGGATTCCAATTTGTAGCTTACTGTACTGTAATCAAAAGTTGTTGAAGTAATTAGTATTTCGGGGAGACGTTAAAACAGAAAGAAAAGGCTGAAACATCTTGGAGGTTTCATAAAAAATCATAGTTCCATTGTGTGTTTAAGCAGAAAAGTTAACCAGTTTGCTGCTAGGATTAAGACAAGCTCTGTGACTCTAGGAAAATTGCCATTAGGTTTGAGTGTAAACAGAAGTTCATGGCCTTCTTTCAAGGTACTGTAGATAAGCTCACAATTAATGAAAGTTTTGTACTCGGGTGTCTCATAAAGAGATTAATATTAAATGTTTTTATTTTCTATAATGAGAATAAAGAAATAGCTACCACTATGCCAAGTATTTCTCTAAAATAATATGAAGAATACATAAGGAAAATGTCTTTGCTTATGTTACAGATGTGTTCTTAATTTGATAGATAAATGAGGGCAACATAATAAATCACTTTTCAATGTATATTAAAAATAAATCTTACCGTGGGAGAGTGTGTTTCAGATGAGAATTGTTCTATTCTAAAAGTACTTTCTTATCTATTTATTCCTTTTCCCAACACTTTTTCATTATTGAGGAAATACATTCTTCTTAAAAAATTTAATACATCACTGATGGCTAAAGTTCCCTTTGATTCTCTTGCTTCATGATGCTAATTCACTCCTTTCTCCCCCAGGGATAACTGCTATTACAGGTTTGGTAATGTGTTCTTCCAGACTTATTTCTACGGATTTCCCCAGGAATGTATCTCACACATTTTTTCAATTTTTTAAAAAAATTTTCATTTAGTAAATGTATTGTGGTGCTTCACAGATTCTTGAAAATTCTCCTATTTCCTGTATTGCTTCCTCCTGCTGCTGTGTTCCTTCCTTCGCCCTTCTGTCCAAATTGCAGCGTCCTCAAAGTCTCCTTCCTGGGCTGTCTGCTCTGTCTGTCTGCTGTTCCTTCCATGGCTCATCTAGTGCCACAGAAGCAAAAAAATAGAAATCAGTATCTCAGGCCTGAGCTCAGTCCTAGGCCTCCAGTGCTTGCCAGACAATCTCCACTTCAGGATGTATCTTAAACTCGCTATGCCCAGACAGAACTCACTCTCATTTTTTCTCTCTCAACTTTGCTCTGTATTTCATTCTCCCAACCACCAGACTCACAATCTTTTCTATCATCAGTCACCAAACCTTGTCAGTGTTTTTTTTTTTCAATGTCTCCAACATCCCTTTCCTCATTTTTTTTCCTCATTATCTCAACCCTAATGTAGGTCTCCATCACCTTGTGGTTAGATAATTAGTACATTTTATCCATCCCACTAATGTACTAGATTCATTTTTGTCACACAAATTATTCCAGTACCTCTGTCTTCAACTCTTAACTCTATATGATGGCTTCTGGTTCTTTATTTCCCATTCAGAATTTTCTACTGAGCCACACTCATGTCACTCTAACTAGCAGACGTGTCTTCCCAGTCCCTCTGATAACCCAAACGCTTCCCCTTCTCCCTACCCCTGTCATGCAGTCATAGCCAGCCAACTCCAGAATGCTCTTTGATAGCCTCACTGCTCACTGTCTTTATTGGGCCCCACAGCTTCCTCACCGCTTACCATCTCCACAGACATAGGAGTTTAAACAGACTCCACTCCTGCTCAGAACTATATAGTGGCTTACTTGTGCCCAGCCTACAAAGAGCTCCTTGCTCTGCCCGCTACCTGCCTCTCCAGCTGTCTTTCCCCCAACTCTATACTTGTCTTTTTCGCATACCTAGAGCCGTCAGAGAACCCACACTTTCCAGGACTGTCTTGGTTCCAGATAGTCTATTCATGATCTGATCATGTGTCACATTTTGTCTTGACACTTGCTTTACAAATTATGGTAACCCTATGTATAACATCTTTTGGTTATATCACACTTCTGTCAGGCAGCCCTGTAACAATAATGTCAGATCTGTAAAATGACCTTGGATGAAGAACCTATGATTCTGAAAAGGTTATTCATTTCACAAATATTTATTGAGTTAGGTGAATTATCTAAGATCATGTAGTTATTATAGAGTCAGGCTGAGATTAAATACAGTTTCAGGCTGTGATTATTTCACTATTATTTCCTACCTGACTTCTACCTTGAGTTCCTTTTCCACATAAAAAGTATGTGTTTATATTTTCTTTCCAACCTGATTATGAGTTTCTGAAGAAGAGAGACTGTGTGTTAGGTCTCCTTTGTGTTCACGCTAGTACCGAGGTGGCATGTCCTCAGTTGCTGCTGCCCTAGTTGTTATTGTGATATTGTTATATGTGCCCACTTTGAATTTGAATTCCACTGTCAGATGAGAACACTAACCTTTCTTCATCTAGCTGACCTAGACCTAGGTTAGAGATTGAAGTCTGACTCTAAAATAATATAATTTTTTAATGTGTCAGTTTTCTCTCTTCAGGTCCTTGGAAAGTACTGACCCAAGGGAATCCTGTACTGCACACCCTTAGAGATACTACAGAAGTCAGGACAGCCATGCGCTCTCATTGTCCCCACATAGTCGCTGTCCATCTTGTTGCGTGTCTGTCCATCTATCTGGGAGAAATCCATTGTTTTACAAGGCTCGTAATATTTCTATGCAGCTCTCTGCACTTGTGGCAGAAAGTTTGTGCCTTGTGACACTTGTCAAAGAACACTTTATAATTTAATAATGTATTATAATAGTGCATTTCATGAGAATCAGACTTTCAGCAATATTAATAATGAATCAGTGTTTACAATGTTAACTGTAACCATTGCCCTTCAAGGTACCTAATCTGCAATTAAATATGACTGACTTCATTTCTGAAGTCCAGCCAGCAAAAAAAGCAGTCATAACTATCCTGTGTTTGTACTTCATAAAGGGCACTCCAATTACTTCCTGAACATGTGTTTGTTCCCTTACAGTGTTTCACTCTCTGCTACTTGGAGCCAAGTTTCAGAATTTTTTAATTGACTACTGAAGCTGAAATGAAGCAAGGATTCTTAGATACAAGATTTATAATCATATGTACAATGTAATTTGAAAAATTACCAAATATCATAGCCGACTGCACGGGCAGCTAAAGTAGCACCCGTATGAATGAGGGAGCGTCTCAGGCTGCCTTATGAAAAGCACAGCGTGCACTTCAGCACGCAGTTCCCCTGCAGAACTGCCATTTCCTGGGATGTTTCTACTCTCTGACTTTCGTAAGAAAGATGTATTGAAAGGTAGACTGGAAAAGGGCCCCAACCTCTCAAACTGGATTAGAAGAAATATCTAACTGTATCTTTTCATGCAGACCATTTTGTAATTTATTCTTGACCGCCACTAGTTCCCATGAAAAAATATCCCAAGGCCTTAGATAAACTATTTCATATAAGTGAAATATCTATTAAAAATATTTTCTAGGCTTAACTCCAGTCTCCTTTTCAAATGAAAGTCTCTGATATTTCAGTATTTTGATTATTAAAGAACAAATTGTTCTCTACTCATTCACTAAAATCTGCCCTTCAATACAATTGCTATAACTACTTGAATTTTGACATTTTACTGGAATCCAAACTTCAATTAAATGTTTTTTCTAATTCTGTTTACAGTATGAGTAGTTAATGAAATGATAGATAAGTAATGGCAAATAAATGTATTGTCATATCTTCAAATAATTTCTAGTGGCATTTAGATCAACAGAGTATATCTGGACTCCTATGATCTTAGCTGGATTTATTTTACTAATTCAAAGTTAACAGATTGATATTGGGCACAATCTATGTACTGCACATATGCACTGGGCCCTGAGGGGCCAGACAGAACTAAGGTGTGGTGTGTATTGTTAGGTGTCTACCATCTACCAGTCCATTAATTGAGACAAACTTACACATGGTTAACAATAGTATATAATAGAAAGATGTTTAAAAGCAGCACAACAGAAGTGATGTAAAAGCAAAGAGGACTTGTTGAATAAAGTTCAAGGTCTTCAAAGGTCTTTAAAAATCTGGCTAAGCCTGCCTTCCTGGTTAACGCTTCTATGGTTCTTCATCCTATATCTGAGCTACATTACAACCACATTATTTCAAATGTTTCCCCGTAGTTTCACAGTTCCGTATCTCTGCTAACATTTTCCCTTTTATCTGGAGTGTCCTTCTCCCACTTTGTCAATAGTCAGTTTAAATTTCTTCTTGTCTATGAAGTTCCCTCTAACTCTTGCACATTTTATATAAATAGAATCACATAATATGTGTTCTTTTGTGTCTCTCTTCTTTCACTTAGCGTATGTTTCGAAGGCTCATCCATGTTGTAGCATGTATCAGTACTTCACTCCTTTTTATGTCTGAATAAATAAATATTTCATTGTATATATGAACCACATTTTGCTTATCTACTCATTAGTTGATGGACATTTGGGTTGTGTCCACTTTTTTTCGCTATTATGAATAATGCTAGGATGAACATTTCTGTAGAAGCCTTTGTATGGGCACATATTTTCAGTTCCCTTGGGTATAAGCCTAGGGGTAGAATTGCTGAGTCATATGTTAACTATATGTTTAACCTTTTGAGGAATGACAAAGCAACTGCCTAGTTTTGCATTCCTTTCAGCAGTGTTTAATGGTTCTAGTTTCACTACATCTTCACCAACGCTTGTTATCATGTTTTTTTATTATAGCCATCCTACTGGATATGAAGCGATGTCTCATTGTGTTTTGATTTGCATTGCCCTAATGAATAATGATGTTGAACATCTTTTCATGTGTTTAATGGCCAATTGTATATCTTCTTTAGATAAATGTCTTTTCAAATTCTCTGTTAATTCTTTATTTTGGATATAAGACCCTTATCAGATATATGATATGCAAATATTTTCTCGTATTCTATGGGTTGTCTTTTCAATTTTTCTTCTTTTTTTTTTTTTTTTTTGGAGACAGAGTCTCACTCTGTCACCCAGGCTGGAGTGCAGTGGTGTGATCTCAGCTCACTGCAACCTCTGCCTCCTGTGTTCAAACAGTTTTCCTGCTTCAGCCTCCTGAGTAGCTGGGATTACAGGCGCGCGCCACCAGGCCCGGCTAATTTTTGTATTTCTAATAAAGACAGGGTTTCACCATGTTGGTCAGGCTGGTCTTGAACCCCTGACTTTGTGGTCTGCCCGGCTCGGCCTCCCAAAGTGCTGGGATTACAGGCGTGAACCACTGTGCCCGGCGTCTTTTCAATTTTTTGATAGTGTCCTTTGAAGCACAAAATTTTTAATTTTGTTGAAGTCTAATTAATCTGTTATTTTCTTGTTTATAATGTTGATGTCACATCTAATAAACTGTTGCATAATGTAAGATCATGAAGATTTACATATGTGTTTTTTTCTAAGAGTTTTATAGTTTTAGTTCTTACATTTAGGTCTTTGATCTATTTTGAGTTAGTTTTTACATGTGGTGTGTGGTATGAGTCTAGTTTCATTCTTTTGCTTGTATATATCCAGTTGTCCCAGCACCATTTGATGAAAAGAATATTATTTTCCCATGGAATTGTTGTTTTGGTCCTCTTGTCAAAAATCTGAACCTAATTTTTCAAAAAACTAATTTAGGATTCTCACTCTTCTCCCTCCCACCTTCATTTTCTGAGAACATTGACTTTCAATTCAATAGAGATGTGAGCATGGTTTAGATCTACAAAATATAATAGCACAGTCCGGAAGCTTTTATCTTATTTCAAGCAGCAATCAGGAAAGACTGCTTTTATCCTCCTACCTCCCGAATCTACCAACATATTCGCATCTGCATCCTTATACTCTGCCTTCTCTCCCATTACAGTGGATGAGCTGAACCTGCACATCTCTAGGGTCATGTATGTGTATTCTTGTATGTGTACTCTGAGTCTCATTCCCTCTCACTCAAGGGCTGTGTTTCAATAGTCACCTCGCTCCTTTATATCATCACTTTCCCCTTTTTTTCTAGACTAGTCCCATGAGCCAAGAAATTTGCAGTAAATAGCTCTCAACATTTTTGTAATCCCTCTCTAGAAATGATATCCCTCTTCTCTGTTGGAGCAAATCTCTGATAAAGAATTGTATGTACTTGCTGTCTTTATATCCTTTCCTCTCATTCTTCAACCCACACACCACTTAATGTGTTCTTGTTGAGAACAACAACCTCCATCATGGCAAATCCAAAGGTCAGTCTACTGTCCTCATCTTACGCTATCTCTCAGCACTATTTGACCCAACTGACCACTCCTTTTTGAAGCACTTTCTTCACTTTGCTTAATGTAACATTATAGTCTCCTGGTTTTTCTCTGGCCTTACTGAATATCTTTTCTTAGTCTCTTTCGTATAAGCTTTCTTCTTTTCAAGACTTCTCAAATTTAGAGAACCCCAAGTCTCAGTCCTCTGACGTCCTCTCAACCTATACTCATTTCTGGGTGCTTTCATTCAGTTCTGTGATTTTAAACACTATCTTTATTCATAAGCCTCCAAAAATTATACTTCTAGCTCTAGCCTCTTCATTATATTCCAGGTAGTTATGTCCAGTTGGCAAGACCAGCTAGTTAATTTGTTCTCCCCATCCTCCACCCCCCAGGGCAATGTTGGGGGGCAGATTCAACAATTATTAAAAATGTTAAGATGTTGACAGCAAAGCATAGGGCCCTTCTGAATATGGGCTCTGTGAGACTGCACTTTTCTTTTTTTTGTTTTGTCTCACTATGTTGACCAGGCTGGTCTCAAACTCTGGGCCTCAAGTGATCCTCCCTCCTCAGCCTCCCAAAGTACTGGGATTACAGGCGTGAGCCACTGTGCCCAGCCAAAACTGCACATCTTATATGCCCCTGCCAGTTGAAGAAGTCCACTTCAATATTTAACAAGCATCTCACATTCAATCTACATACAATAGAATTCCTAATTTACACTCCTAATTTACGTATTTTTCCTTGTCTATTGACTGTCTATTCCATGAGAATGTAAGCTCCATAAAGGCAGGAACTACAATTTTATTTACTCCTCTGTACACTCTATTGCCTTAAAGAGTACCTGTTGAATGAATAAATAGATGTGTGCTTTATTTTTAAAAATAAGGTTTGGCTTTTATTTTTATAAATTTGGAATAACTAACATGCTATTTTATAAATAATTGCTGTTAGATCTGTAACCCATACCAGGTAGACTACATATTTAAACATAAAAATAAAATAGCAAAAGTATTGAAAGACAATATGGGTATATATGTTATAATGGAGCTGAAAAGGAATTTCTACGTGTAGAGTTAAAAAAAGAGAGAGGTTTCACAGTGTAACATTTTTAGAATTCTAAATGTCAAAAATAAAACAAAAGCCCAGGAACAAAATAAATAACATGATGATAAGAGTATTCGCATTATATAGAGAAAACATTTAATAGTCTTTATATAGAGAGAACACATATAAAACAATTAAAAACACACAAGGGAAAAATGAAAAAATGCTGTGACCAGGAAATTCACAACAGTAGAAGTAAGTATAATCTCACGAATAATCAGAGAAATTTAATCTGCAACTATAAGTAGCTGCATCTTCCAATGTTTATGAGCACAGAAGGAAATAAGCACTAGCTGCAGGTAAAAGTGCAAGTACTGCAGTGAAATTTGTCACTATTTATCAAACAGCTAAAAATGTGTATTTTCTCATTAGTTATCCTAGGAAATTATTCTACAGATATCATTCTCAATGTGCTGAAAGACAGAGCTTCAAGATTTTTGTTCATAGCACTTTTACCACTCCTTTTCCATATTCAATGCTTAATAATACGGAGTCATAAAATAAGCTGTTACAAATTATATTTTGCTGCACAACAGCAGTTTTCAAAACTTTCGTTTCAAGCCCCTTTGGTATATTGTTATGCTTAGGTATATCCGTGGGGGATTAGGTTTCAGGACCTCCCTCGGGTGCCGAAATTCATGGACAACTTAAGTCCCTGATATAAATGATGTTGTATTTTGCATATAACCTGTGCACATTCTTCCTGTATACTTTTAGTCATCTCTAGATTACTTATACTTAATGCAATGTAAATGCTATTTAAAGAGTTGTTGTATTGTCTAGTGAATAATGACAAGAAAAGAAAGTCTGCATGTTCAATAAAGAAGCATTTTTTCCCCAAATATTATTGATCTTAGATTGGTTGAATCCATAGATGTGGAACCCATGGACACAAAGAGCTGACTATATTCTTAAATGTCACTGAGAACACAAAGAAATTTCATTTATGTGGTCTATATCTATTGATATATAGATATAACTGAAAAAGAGAGAGTTTTAATATGTATTTATCACTATTTAAAAATAATATTTTTAACATAATTTTTGTTTGTTTGTTTGTTTTGTTTTGCTTTTTGTTTTTTGAGACGGAGTTTCACTCTTGTTGCCCAGGCTGAAGTGCAATGGCATGATCTCGGCTCACCACAACCTCTGCCTCCCAGGCTCAAGCGATTCTCCTGTCTCAGCCTCCCAAGTAGCTGGGATTACAGGCATGTGCCATCACGCCCAGCTAATTTTTTTGTATTTTTAGTAGAGACGGGGTTTCTCCATGTTAGTCAGGCTGGTCTCGAACTCCTGACCTCAGTTAATCTGCCCGCGTTGGCCTCCCAAAGTACTGGGATTACAGGCATGAGCCACCACGCCTGGCAAAGGCTGACTATATTCTAAAACGTTACTGAGAACACAAAAATTTCATTTATGTGGGCTGTATCTATTGACATATAGATATAACTGAAAAATAAGCAGAGTTTTAATATGTGTTTATCACTATTTAAAAATAATCATTTTGGTCGGGCGCGGTGACTCACACCTGTAATCCCAGCACTTTGGGAAGCCGATGTGGGTGGATCACCTGAGGTCAGGAGTTCAAGACCAGCCTGACCAACATGGAGAAACCCCGTCTCTACTAAAAATACAAAATTAGCCAGGCATGGTGGTGCATGCCTGTAATTCCAGCCTCTCCGGAGGTTGAGGCAGGGGAATCACTTGAACCTGGGAGGCGGATGTTGTGGTGAGTAGAGATCGTGCCATTGCACTCCAACCTGGGCAATAAGAGTGAAACTTCGTTTCAAAAAAATAAGATAAAATTAAAATAATCATCTTTTTTTTTTTTTTTTTTTGAGGTGGAGTCTCGCTCTGTCACACAGGCTAGAGTGCAGTGACACAATCTCGGCTCTCCGCAATCTCCACCTCCTGGGTTCAAGTGATTCTCCTGCCTCAGCCTCCCGAATAACTGGGAATACGAACACCCACCATCATGCCCGGCTAATTGTTGTATTTTTAGTAGAGAGGGGTTTCACTGTGTTGGTCAGGCTGGTCTCAAACTCCCGACCTCAGGTGATCCACCCACCTCAGCCTCCCAAAGTTCTGGGATTACAGGCATGAGCCACTGCACCTGCCCATTTATTAAATATAACTACATTTTTTAAATGAAAAAGAGTGAGAAGATCTCATTGTTTCATATTTTTGCCAAGCTGTAACAACTGGCTTAATATTAGTAGAAGACAGCTGGATTCTCATGTCTGCTTCTGCGTTAAATCTGTTGCCATATTTTAGAAAGCTTGACTGTACGTTCATAAATGAATCAGAGTGTAAAAAAGTAGATGACATCTTAGTATTACTATGACAATTTTTATACCTTGCAGATCCTCCCAAGAGAGTCTCAAGAACCTCCAAGGGTACTTGGGCCATAATTCGAGAATTTCTGCTATACAATGTAACCACTAAAAGTACTTTTAAGAACTAGAAATGTCACAGAAATGTATTACTGACTACTAAATGAAAAATAATGTTACAAAATAGTACATACTGCATAATCTTTTTATTGTGGTAATGTATATATAACACAAAATTTACCATTTTAATCATTTTAAGTACACAATTCAGTGGTATTAAGTACATTCACATTGTCCCATCTTTTATTTATGAATTTTTTTACAATGAAAGAATATAGAATTTTGTTAAACACTGGATATGGAAGCAATGGGATTGTGTTTAATCTTTGTATTTTTAAATTTTTTCTACAATGATAATGTACTGTATAATTTATAATGCAAAAAAAGTTTTGTTTTAAGTCAAGGATGGATGACAAATACTTCAAGGAGGAAGTGTTAATTGTCATATTTTAGAGAAATTATGTAGAGCAGGGGTCCCCAACCCCCAGGCCATGGACTGGTACAGGTCCATGGCCTATTAGGAACCAGGCCACGCTGGAGGAGGAGGAGGTGAGTGGCAGGTGAATGAGTGAAGCCTCATCTGTATTTACAGCCTCTCCCCATCACTAGCACTACTGCCCGAGCTCCGCCTCCTGTCAGACCAACAGCTGCATTAAATTCTCACAGAAATGCAAACCCTATTGTGAACTACACATGCAAGGGATCTAGGTTGCACATTCCTTATGAGAATCTAATACCTGAGGATCTGTCACTGTCTCCCATCGCTCTCAGATGGGACAATCTAGTTGCAGGAAAACAAACTCAGGGCTTCCACTGATTCTACATTATGATGAATTGTATAATTATTTCACTATATGTTACAATGCAATAATAATAGAGATAAACTGCACAATAAATGTCACTTGAATCATCCTGAAACTACCCACACCCTAGTCCGTGGAAAAGTTGTCCTCCATAAAACTCGTCCCTGGTGGCAAAAAGGTTGGGGACCACTGAGGTAGAGTGACAACTGAACTGCTTTTTGACTTGCAATTGTGACTTCAGTCATTCAGATGGATAAAATCCTCTGAATGGAGAAATCAGAATAGGCAGTGTGTGAGAAGCTGAGAAAGGATGAGTTTTGTTTTGATGGATAGGTATGAGCTAGGGAGGATATTCTAGGCTAGGAGAAAGACCTGAACAAAAACTAGTGATGGGAAAGCAGGGCATAATAGGGGGCAGAGTGGGTCATTCAGCTGGGCCCCCAGTCCATGTATGTGTCTGTAGAGGAGGAGAATACCAGGCCTGCTGAGCATGTGTGGAATTTAGATTTTACATTGTAAGCTTTGAAAAGCAATCAAAGCTTTGTGACATGATTAAAGCAGTATTTGGGGAAATCCATTCTGTACAATCTGAATTTAAGGTGAACAAGACCAAAATAAGTAAAATTTACTAGAAAAAAAAAGAAGCTATAATGCAGAGGTTAATACAAATTTAAATGCAGGAAAGGGAGGATGAAGGGGAATGGAAGAGAACAGTGGTGGTAATAGACTAATGGACAGGGAAGGAAGAGAAAGATAATAGTATCTCATTTAAACTTTTATTAACAAAGTATTCATTCAGGTATCACTTGGTTCGGCCAAATTCTGTACTATTTGTTTTATAAACAGTGATTTGAAGTCTAGCATGATATTATTTCCAGAAGTATTTACAGTTGTTAAAATTATTTCACTGGACTGTTTTTAAAGTTTCAAAATTGGATTGATTTGTTTTAAAGTTGTCTTCTTAAAGTAGTATTTTGGAGAATTATTGTGGAATTATCATTTGTTTTTAATGAATTTTCTTCTACTTAGTACTTTTATTGTATATATTTGGAGTGTAAAACATGATGTTTTGATATGCATAGTGATATGCTTACTACAGTGCGTTTTCTTTATATAAATAGTGAATTAATTTCACTGCCTCTTTGGGGATTCATTAGTTTTATTGGCTTGCTTCATTAATTTATGTCTAACTTATTTCCTAATTTATTCATAATTTTCTTTTTTCTGCTTATATATGTCCTCACCAGAATTCGATGAGGAAAAAAAGATGTTTGGCTTCAAATTCTAATAATGCTCTATACATGAATGACACTAAGAAAAGATAATATAAACATATAAACAATTATTTGATGCACTGAGTCTAATTTTCTGAATTTAAATGGATTTTTTTTTGCTAGGCATGGTGGCTCACGTCTATAATCTCAGCACTTTGGGAGGCTGAGGCAGGAGGATCACTTGAGTGAAGGAGTTTGAGACCAACTTAGGTAACACAGTGAGACCTTATCTCTACAGAAAAAAATAAAATAAAATAAAACAATAGCCAGGCGTGGTGGTGTGCACCTGTAGAGCCAGCTACTTGGGAGCCCGAGGTGGGAAAATTGATTGAGTCTGGGAGATGGAGCCCTGGGTGACAGAGTGAGACTCTGTCTCGTAAAATTAAATTAAATTAATAAAATAAATAAATTGGATTTTTTTTTTAAGACAGAGTCTCACTCTATCACCCAGGCTGGAGTGCAGTGGCGTGATCTCAGCTCACTGCAAATTCTGCTTCCCAAGTTCAAGCGATTCTCCTCCCTCATCCTTTCGAGTAGCTGGGATTATAGGCACCCACCACCACGCCTGGCTAGTTTTTGTATTTTTAGTAGAGATGGGGTTTCACCATGTTGACCAAGCTAGTCTTGAACTCCTGACCTCAGGTGATCTGCCTGCCTCAGCCTCCTACAGTGCTGGGATTACAGGCGTGAGCCACCATGTTCAGTCTTGGACTTTTAAGTGGAATTTTTAGATATTTTGTTTCATTTTGTTTTTGTTTTTGTTTTAATCAGGTCATCTAAATGCAGTCGGAGTTTGACACTTTAAGGACTAATACTGTAATTTTTTAAATAGGATCTATTCTTTTTTAAATACTCTGATTTTTCAAAAGAAAATGTTTAATGAACAAAATAAGGCAGAAGCCTTTAACTCACCAAGGTGCTATTCATTACTTTTCTTTGTTTTTTAAGTTCCGGGTACATGTGCAGGGTGTGCAGGTTTACATAGGTAAACGTGTGCCATGGCTGTTTGCTGCACCTGTCAACCCATCACCTATGTATTAAGCCCCGCATGCATTAGCTATTTTTCCTGATGCTCTCCCTTCCTCCAACAGGCCCCAGTGTATGTTGTTCTGCTCCCAGTGTCCATGTGTTGTCTTCGTTCAGCTCCCACTTATACCTGAGAATATTTGGTATTTGATTTTCTGTTTCTGCATTAGTTTTCTGTGGAAAATGGCTCCCAGCTCCATCCATGTCCCTAAAAAGCACATGATCTTGTTCCTTTTTATGACTGCATGGCATTCCATGGTGTATATATACCACATTTTCTTTATCCAGTCTATCACTGACAGGCATTTGGGTTCATTCCATGTCTTTGCTATTGTGAATAGTGCTGTGGTGAACATACATGTGCATGTATCTTTATAAAAGAATTATTTATATTTTGGGGTGTATATACCCAGTAGTGGGATTGCTGGGTCAAATGATATTTCTGTTGTAGATCTTTGAGGAATCACTATACTGTCTTTCACAATGGTTTAACTAGTTTACATTTCCACCAACAGTGTAAAAGTGTTCCTTTTTCTCCTTAACCTTGCCAGCCTCTGTTGTTTCTTGACTTTTTAATAATCACTATTCTGACTGGCATGAGGTGGTATCTCATTGTGGTTTTGATTTGCATTTCTCTAATGATCAGTGATGTTGAGCTTTTTTTCGTGTTTATTGGCCACATAAACATCTTCTTTTGAGTAGTGTCTGTTCATGCTCTTTGCCCACTTTTTAATGGGGTTGCTTTTTTCTTGTAAATTTGTTTAAGTTCCCATAGACTTGATATTAGACCTTTGTCAGATGGATAGATTGCAAAAAATATTCTCCTATTCTGTAGGTTGTCTGTTCACTCTGATGATAGTTTCTTTTGCTGCATAGAAGCTCTTTAGTTTAATTGTATCCCATTTGTCAATTTTTGCTTTTGTTGCAATTGCTTTTGGTGTTTTCGTCATGAAATCTTTGCCCGTGCCTATGTCCTAAATGGTATTGCCAAGATTTTCTTCTAGGGTTTTTATAGTTTTTGGTTTTACATTTAAATATTTAATCCATCTTGAGTTAATTTTTGTAAACGGTATAAGGAAGGGGTCCAGTTTCAGTTTTCTGCATATGGCTAACCAGTTCTCCCAGCACCATTTATTAAATTGGGAATCCTTTCCCCATTGCTTGCTTTTGTCAGGTTTATTGAGGATCAGATGGTTTTAGGTGTGCAGTCTTATTTCTGAGTTCTCTATTCTGTTCCATTGGTGTATGTGTCTGTTTGTGTACTAGTACCATGCTGTTTTGGTCACTGTAGCCTTGTAGTGTAGTTTAAAGTCAGGTAGCATGATACTTCCAGCTTTGTTCTTTTTGCTTGAGATTGTTTTGGCTATTTGGGCTCTTTTTTGCTCCCATATGAATTTTAAAAAGATTTTCTAATTCTGTGAAGAATGTCAGTGGTAGTTTAATGAGAAGAGTATTGAATCTATAAATTACTTTGGGCAGCGTGGCCATTTTCATGATACTGATTCTTCCTATCCATGAGCATGAAATGTTTTTCCATTTGTTTGTGTCCTCTCTGATTTCTTTGAGCAGTGGTTTGTACTTCTCCTTGAAGAGGTCCTTCATTTCCCTTGTTAGCTGTATTCCTGGACTTATTCTTGATAACACAAATAATTTTTACTTCCCCTTGTTTTTATTTTAAATATATTTTCACTAATTTATTTGCAGGGTCAATTCAAATAAAAACACTTCACTTGGTGTTAAAGCAAATTAATTTTACCAGCCATTATATTGACATTAAGAGATTTTTATGCTTGTGTTTGGTATTTCATGTCTCAGGAATATGAAGAGTTTATTTTATGTTTTATGCACATAGAATCAGCCAGTCGGTTACCATATCACACTAAACAATTTTGACATTTCTCTGAGGAAGCCCTGCTAAAACCTGCTTCTCCGCTGTCAGGAAATATCATTTAACAAGGTGAAAGTTCACGGGGACAATTTAAGGCAGCTGATCTCAGGTGTGGTAGCAGCTGTTGTGTGGGACATGACTTAGTTTATGAGAACAGAAACACTATTATCCGGATTCCCACGGGAGATTTGGAGAAAGTCATGCCCAGAGAGTCCCATTCCAGGAAAATGTGCTTGAAGCACTTATTTATTGGCAATAATCACTAACTGAGAGTCCATCTGGCAAAACTGTGGATTTTTCCCTGTCCCAGAAAGTTGAGGAACAATTACATAAGTTGTCTCGAAAATTTTATTTTTAACCACTTTTTATGGAGAATTATAGTCCCTCAGTTCTTACAAGAAATTCACTTAAAAAAAAAAAAAGCATCCACATGAATTTCTGTACAACTTTGCTACTTCATGTACCATGAATAAATGCTTGTCTTTTGATTTGAAATCAGTACTTAATCCTTCTGGGGAATGTTTTGAATCTTATTTTCTGTGTTTGAAATGTTGGAGCCAGTTAGTTGGTGAAGAAAGGAACCCTGAATCAGCACTTCCAGCTATGGAGGCCTTTAAACCCCACCTCTCTTAGTAGCTCTTCCCTCCATCTTCACTGACAGCTTGACAAGATTTTAGAATCCAAATCAATGAACACTGTGAGCCATTTGGGAGTCCAGCAAGCCTACTCAGATAGAGTTTAATGAAATAAGCCCGTATCAATTTTAAAAGCAAGATACATCATCAGAATTAAAGAGGGGTGTCTTTGGAAAAACAGTGATATAATTTCTATCTCTATGGGATATTTTTCTTCTGCAATCTTATATAGACTGGATAAATCTAATAAATAAATGAGGAAACATATTAAATTACGATGATTTTACTGTTTTTATTTTGGCCTTCAGTAATGCAAGCATATTTATTTCACTGTTACTCAACAAAATAGTAGTACCTAACTAGAAATCCATTATTCCTGTTAGCCTCAGCTTGTTTGAGTATCATTGTTTGCTTTCTAAAACAAGCTTTTTATATGGTTTTGTAATGATTTCTTAAGAAATACTTGAGCTTGCTTACATAAAACAACTCACAAACCACCTGTTATTTCCATATATTAGTTTTTAAAAGAGGAATACAATCAAGAATACAATTTAAAACTTGATTTTCCATCTGTTTTTTCTTTGCACCTTCCTCTTTCCTCTAACACCCCACCCGTACCACGTCCTTGCTCCACTTCAACTGGCTCCTGCCACTCAGTAGCAGAAGTTTGTTATGGTCCAGTGTATGCGTCAGTGTTCAGACAGCCATTATGTAAGACTGTGCAGCCATTATTGAATATATACATACACACACACACACACACACACACACACACCCCTAAATATAAACCTCAGGTGAGAAGAAAGGATTCTTTATTTCCCATATCCAACTAATAATATGTATATCAGTAAGTAAGGATAATACTTTATTATCTTGAGGGGCTATTGAATGGTGGAAAAGGTATGGACACTGGCATTTAGATACTGGCTCCATGTCGGCCACTTACTAGCTGAGCATTCACATTAATTGACTTCTTCATTTCCATATCTGTTAAAATGAGCACAGCATAAATTCACAATAAATACTTGTTGCTTTACCTACACGCACTCCTCCAGCTTCTTCTCCCTTTTTTATTGACATTTCGCTGTTGTTGATAATGACGATGATATTGTCCTGTAAGCCCCGAAATCCACTAGTGTTTTAACACAGTTTGCTGGAAAACTAGTTTACTGAGGATCTTGTATAACACCACCAGAATATCTAAATTATATGTGCACTAAAAGTCTTGGCTTCATGATTCTAAATAACTCATGTTAGATTTAGTCCTTACCATTTATAAATACCATGCATCTTTTGGAGTGCATTGCTCCTTAGTGTGTTTTACAAAGATTGACAAGAATATGAGGAAGAACTCTTGCCTGAGACTCACTCTGTCACCTAGGCTGGAGTGCACTGGTGCAGTCATGGCTCACTGCAGCTTCAATTTGCTGGGCTGAAGCGATCCTCCCACCTCAGCCTCCCAAGCAGCTGAGACCACAGGCACACACCACTATACCTTGCTAATTTTCTTTTTTGTAGGGATGAGATCTCACTATGTTGCTCAGGCTAGAAGTACCTTCTTATCAAACTTGTAAGAAATAAGTTATTTTAATATATCATTATATGTTAGGAAATAAACCTATCTGATTTTAAAACAATATCTGAAAATACATTACTGTGGCCAAGAAATGTGCTTGGTTCTTTGGTTGTTTTCAGTTGATGTTGAAATTAAAAGAAACACAGCCACGTGGTTTTTGTTGCTCTTGATAGGACAAGAGCAAATGCAGATTTTGCCAAACACTTGGAATCTGCTGAAGAAGTTATGTAAGAAAATTAGAAATCTGCAAGCCAGCTAAAATGTGGAAAAGGAAATTGACAACCTGGGAGAAACTGGATAATGTAGAATGATTAAAAGATTTCAGAAGTTTTGGATAGAATCTTACTTTTAGCACATCTGTGATTGCACATCAGTGTATAACCCAGGTAGTTTATTCCTTAAGCCAGTTATTTGTTAGTGTTATTTTTCATTTGAACTTACATGTGGCATCTAGTTTATCTTATGTGTAGCTCTACAGTGGAAAATGTTAAAAAGTGGGTAGAATATTGCTTGATAAGTTTAAATCTAATAAACGGAGCTATACTTCAGAATCTATAGAAGAGTAATTGATGTATTCATTAATTCATTCTGCACTTATTGAGTGTTCTGTGTCAGGGCTGCAGGAAAGATATAGTTCCTGTTGTGGAAAACTTGCATTCCAAAAGGAAGATAATATATACAGTAGATTCAAATAATAATAAAACTGTGCAGGGAAAAAAGATAAATATCATCGATACAAAGGGCTACATGACTTTAAAAGGTCAAGAGATTTCTTTGGCCAGACATAGTAGTTCACACCTGTAATCCCAACACTTTGAGAGGCCAAGGTGAGAGGACTGCTTGAGCCCAGGAGCTCAAGACCAGCCAGGGCAACATAGTAAGAACCCCATCTCTACAAAAAAATAAATTAGCCAGGCATTTTGGCACACACCTGTGATCTCAGCTACTCAGGAAGCTGAGGTGGGAGGCACACTTGAGCCCAGGAGGTAAAGGCTACAGTGAGCTGTGATGGTGCCTGCCATTACACTCCAGCCTGGACAACAGAGAGAGACCCTGTCTCAAAAACAAACAAACAAAAGAAGATTTCTTTCAATTAGCCTAGACCTAAAGTACAGGTAGGATTTTTCCTGAAGGGAATGAAATGGGAAAATATTCCAGACAGAGGGAACAGCATGAACAAATATTTAGGATAGAAAAGTTCAGGGCAGATTTGAAAATAGTGACCCAGGCATGTCTGGAGTTGTTTCCTCAGGGGAGGTTTAAGCAGCTGAATCAGAGAGGCAAATTGGGGTTAATAGGTGGAGTGTTCTAATCATCATATTAAAAGGATTGGGGTTCATGTAGGAGGTAGTTGGGAGCTATTGAAGTTTTTGAGTACAAGAATGAATTACCAGATCACAAGCATGGTGGGAAATTGACTAATAGTGAAATGTGTGCTATGGTGGCACACATTTTATTGTGTTATTCTAAGAGTACAGATAACCTAGACAGATTGATTATAGAAACATGACGGGGCAATCAATAGACTGGTTGAAGGTAGGAGAGGAGGGAGAAGTAAAGATGACTCATGGTTTGAATCTGATTCACAAAGGGAATAAGAACATCATTATCAAGAAGGACCAGGAGGAAGAGAAATTTGAAATTTGGAGATCAGATAATATGAAGTCTTGAATGTTTGACTGGGTTGACAATACTAATAATTACTGAGCACTTAATTATTTGCCAGGCACTATTCTATGTATTGTACATGCATGGTCTCAATTATTCCTTAGAGCAGCCTCAGAACTTTTAAACAACCTGCCAAGTTTGCACTGCCTGTCAGAGGTGAAGTCAGGATCCAGTCCCCAGAGGTGTAATTCCAGCACCCAACTTATTGAATGCATGTATTGAATGGTGTTAGTCTTGGAGGCAGAGCTAAACAAGGGGGAAAGACAGATGAAATAAAAAGCGAATGTTGATCAGGAAGGTTTGGTGAATTCCCAGAAAAGATCACAGAGAACCAAAGACTTTCAGAAAACTGAAGGTGAGTGTTTCCAAAAAGTCAAGAGTAGGAGAGGATCTAAGAAAAGACATTTGGATTTAGTGGTCAAAAGACCCTTGATGGCCTTAAAAGCAGTTTTGGAAAAGTGGTAAAGGTCAAAATCCATTGGCATGGGATGGAGGAACAAGTAATTTATGAGGAAGTGGAGGCAGCAGAGATAGACTTGGTGGAAGTCTGTAAGTGGGAAGGAAGAGGAAAATAGCTCTGCAGTACCAGAAGGTAGGACTGCTGAGAAGCACTTTCTAATACCATTCACTTGGTTGCCTGTCATAAGGGAGGAGAAGCGAGTAGCGAGGGGCGGATTTAAGATGTAGGAGAGAGACCAGGCTGCTTCCAGAGGAAGGAGAAAATGATGAGATCCAATACACAGATAAGAGGCTTGAGTCCTATATGTGAGGACCCTTTCTCCTAAACCAAGAGGAAGTCAAAAAGAATGAGGCAAGATGTGTGTTGGAATGGGAACAGGGGTGGTAGGTGGAGCAGAGAAGACCAAAGGCACTCGCTTATGTTTGATGATCATGACTTTCTCAGTCAATTGGCAGGTGAAATAATTAGTGAGTGAGAGAGGTTCTGGTTTGTGGCACTGGAGAAGATTTGAAGCAGTTGCTGTGGGGATGCAGTGAACAGTCAAAGATAATAAAAAAGGTTGCAACACAGTATTGTGGTTCAAACTAAGGTTAAGCATTATGAATTTTTAGTATAACTAGTTACCAAGTTATGAGACTTTTCTTTGTAATCTTTAGCACTCTGGCAATAGACAGCCCAGCAGGCAGGACTTATAAAGGGGGAAGAAGTGGGAGATGCTAGGGAATCCATTTTAGAAATAACTAGGCCAGGTGCGGTGGCTCACGCCTGTAATCCCAGCACTTTGGGAGGCCGAGGTGGGCGGATCACGAGGTCAGGAGATCGAGACCATCCTGGCTAACACAGTGAAACCCCGTCTTTACTAAAAATACAAAAAATTAGCCGAGCATGGTGGTGGGTGCCTGTAGTCCCAGCTACTCAGGAGGCTGAGGCAGGAGAAGAGCGTGAACCTGGGAAGCGAAGCTTGCAGTGAGCGGAGATTGCGCCACTGCACTCTGGCCTGGGCGGCAGAGCGAGACTCCATCTCAAGAAAGAAAGAAAGAAAGAGAGAGAGAGAGAGAGAAAGAAAAAAGGAAGCTCAGGAGGGTCAGGAATGTGCTTTTTTTTTTTTTTTTAAACCTACATGCCAGTTGGTTTGATTGCAGGCTATCCTCTGTGGATATCACAAAACAATTGGAGCTGAACAGAGAGCGAAGTGAAAAGGCAGAGGAATGGGAGAGGGAGAAGTGTTGGAGGTTAAGAGGGATGCACATTAAGGGGCTCCGTGAAAGGGAAATGTAGCCAGGGAAATGCAGTTGAAATACCGTGTTTGAAAAATTAGAAATGACAGAGGTCATGAATGGCACTCCCACTCCCTGACTATGCACTGACAAGAGGATGTTAGAAATAGAAATAAGAAAGGTGTTTAAGTGATCCAGAACTCTGGCAGTGGCTGGGGTAGAGAGAAGGGGCTGCGATCAGGTACAGATTCATAAATGATTATCAAATAATGCCCCCAAAATAGATTTTAAAAAACACAAAAAAGAGGAATTGTTATAAATGATGGAGACTTGAAAAAACATGTAGTTACAGAGTTATAGCATTAATTACTTTTTTAAAAAAAAATTGACATTTTATGTAATATGGCATGTTAGAGGAATGTTGATAGGGCAACTTAATGTATTAGGAAATATATGTGAAATCTAATATTGAATGTAAATTGCAATTCAGTTTAATGTATTTTGAATGCATTGAGTGTAAATTGTAGTTCAACTTAACATTTTTTTTTTAATGCTGGGTTCTTTATTATCGAGCTTTTATGTCTATTTTAGCCAGGTAGTATTAATGTGTTCATAAAATTCAGAAAGGACAAAATAATATTTCTGTCACTTGAATGTTAACTATTTCTGAAAATATTTGTATCTTATAAGATATTTAAAACATTAGTGCAAGGCGCGGTGGCTCACGCCTGTAATCTCAGCACTTTGGGGCTGAGGCAGGTGGATCATTCGAGGTCAGGAGTTCGAGACCAGCCTGACCAACATGGTGAAACCCCTTCTCTACTAAAAATACAAAAATTAGCAGGGCATGGTGGCAAGCACCTGTAATCCCACCTACTCAGAAGGCTAAGACAGGAGAATTATTTGAACCTAGGAGGCAGAGGTTGCAGTGAGCCAAGATCATGCCACTGTACTCCAGCCTGGGCGACAGAGCAAGACTCTGTCTCAAAAAAAAAAAAAAGAAAAGAAAAAATTCACACAGAATAGACAGGAGAAATCTCCAATCCAGTTTCTGTTCTGCCACTACCTTTCCATGTAAATATGAACAAGTTATTTTCTAGTACCAAGTTTACTCATCAATAAAATAGATCTTATGATATATAATTGTGATTTTCTACCTCAAGCAGCTATTTAAAGTGTTAAGCTTACACCTGTAATCCCAGCACTTTAGAAGGCCGAGGTGGGCGGATCACCTGAGGTCAGGAGTTCAAGACCAACCTGGCCAACATTGTGAAACCCCATCTCTATTAAAAACACAAAAATTAACCAGGCATGGTGGCAGGCGCCTGTAATTCCAGCTACTCGGGAGGCTGAGGCAGGAGAATCGCTTGAGCTTAGGAGGCGGAGGTTGCAGTGAGCAGAGATTGTGCCACAGCACTCTAGCCTGGGTGACAGAGCGAGACTCCATCTCAAAAATAAATAAATAATAAATTAATAAATAAAGTGTTGAGCAAGAGTTAAAGTCATCTTTTTAAATGAAAAGGTATGCAAATATACAGAACTAAGTTGTGTTACTAGAAAATCAAATTAGAATTTGTAAATCTAGAATCAAAAAAGTATAGACAATTTCAATTTAAATAAGTTTGGGGTTAAATCAACTCCTTTTGTTTTAAAAAGCTGATTTTAGTTACTGATAGTTTATCATTATATATGAAGATAGTTTTAGGATGGCAAATCTATTTTCATAAACACAGATTATTTAGTCAGACAATGAAAATGTTTTTATTAGCAGGTATAGCAAAGAAAAGCAGATGCCTCATAATAAATAGGACCTTGTGTTCTAAATTCAGAGTTATGAGTGGTCTATATAAAAGTGGGGAAAAGCTACAGAGGAAGGGGATACCTCGTGCCTACAAGCCCTGACTGTTTCGGAATGTCATGTTCCTTCTAATACTGGAAGTGATGGTCTGGACTATGTGGTAATTTTTTACAACTCATGATGTGAAAAAAAATCTCATGTAAATATATTTCTGCTATTTTTCTTACAATGTATAAAATCTATGAGTTAGGAATTATGTTCCTAAAAATAACACCCTGGTATTCCACATCAAAGAAGAAATTATAACGGGAAGGTAATAATTAACAGACATTTAGAAGACTTTATGGAAAAACTGATTTTGTGTTACCTATTAAAAAATAAATAAGTAAAAAGCAACCTCCCCAAAATGCTGCTGATGTTCACGGAGAAAAATGACTGTGCAAACACATTCCGTTTTATAAGACTAAAATGCAGAAATAATAAGCTGAAACAATTTTCATGAGGGTGGATTCTGATCCCTTAAGAACTTGGGCAGAGACTTAGGGCACGTATCCTCCCCAGAAGTGGAACTACGTGCCCTGGGTGATGTCACCAGCGACTAGTAACCACCGCAGTGTAAACAAACATCAGCAGGAAATACATGTGGGTAGGGCAAGGGTCTAGAGGCATGCTTTCCTTCTAGAAAAGTCTCACGCCTTTCAAGGCTAGTGTTTTTGTTTTGTTTTAAGGAAGAAAGGGGACGCAACATAACTCTTGCCTTCTGCTACAGAAACTTTAGTTTCGTGGCCAGTGTCTTTCCTTGACAAATGGAATCCTTGCTGGCAGTCTCTGTAGTGTTGAGAAGTACAGGACTCTTGGCTCTTGCTGCACTTATTGGTTGCTTGCCCCAGACTGAAAATCTTGTCTGTGGAACTGCTCAGAGGAAAGTTTCAAGTTACCAGAACTAGGCAAGCCCACTGAGGAGCAGGAGCAGGAGGAGAGGAGCAGGAGGAGGAGGAGGAAAAGGAGGAGGAGGGACCATTGAAGAGCAGAAGGAGTAGGGTGCGGGGGAGGAGGAGGAGCGCCTTTAGTGCTGCAGCAGCTGCTCCTCTGATTGGCCGGGTGGTTCAGCTGCTTCCCTGGAACAAAAGGTCAAAGTGGACTGCAGTGTAAATGTAGAGAAGCAGCCGATAAAATAGCATTGCCTGAAGAAGTTTGGCGGCTGAGAGCAGCAGCAGACTGGCCAACTGCAGAGCAAGTTGTTTCTCCAGCCGTGCGGTGCAGCCTCATGCCCCCAAGCCAGCTTAGCCACTGTAAGAAGACGTTCACTGTACAGACGACCAAACTTGCCGTGGAAGAGACAGTTGTGAGATTCCCTTGCAAATTTACATACGAGAATGGCTTGTGAAATCATGCCTCTGCAAAGGTAGTATTCATTCCTATTTTATTTTATTCTGCTATGTATTTTTTGAGTGGTATCAAGCCATATAACTTTGCCAGTACTTGGCATCTTTTAGTAACATGCTGCAAACTGTGTAGAGTCCATTGTACATATGGTTCCTCCCTAAGAACAGAAAAAATTAAATATTATACTGCTCTTTTACTGACATTTTGCCCAATTTATCTTTTTCACTTGATTTTTGTATTTAGTTATATTCTCTGAATGGAAATGAATGTAAGAAAATACCTTTGCAATCTGGAGAAAAACATAGACTGAGAAGTATAGTGAGTGAGTTTATGATAAAAACTGAATCAGCTTCTTAGCAGTGTCTCTGCTAAGGCTATTTTAAAGGATGTTGATAGGCTGAAGACATTTTTTAAATGCATCACAATATTCTTCTCTTCTGGAGTTCAGATTTAGGCAAGGATTTTCCATCAATAAGTACATCATAATATGTGAGAATAAATATTAAGGATAACATTTCCCCTTCAATAAGTCCAGACAGATTTATTACACAAATAGCATTTTTTAAAACTGCTTGGTAAGAATGATTGAGCGCAAGACTGTTTTTGTTCCTTCATGATTATAATACAGATTGTGGGGCTGGGGGGAGCGAAGGAGTTACACTTTTTGCAGAGAAAGGTAAATTTAAACAAAGGGGCTTATAAAAAAGAACTCTGTTGGTGAACTAAGAAATGAAGAATGTATGCATGGAGAGGGCCTCAGGGCTGCCCAAGGTCACATTTTAGGATTTTAAAAATTACTTTTGCTAATCATATTGTCCCATTTCAACTTCAACTGCTTTACATGCAGTGGCATTTCATTCCATAGAAATGTTTCATTTAGGAAAACTATAGAAGGTTTTATTAGTAAAAAAAAAAAAAAAAAAATTTAAAAATCAAATAGTAAATGCGATTTATTTGAGGATTGAAAAAAAACTAGACAAAAACTAACTTCATTTTTAAAAACCATGCCACAAATATTTCAGTGAATGTTTTTGTTTTAGCAATGAAAAATAAGGTTTAAAACACTGTTTATTTGTAAAATGGTTTCTACAGATACTTACAGTGAGATAAAACAGTATAGTCATTTTTCCTTCACTGTACTAACAAGGACACCGTCATGGGAACCTCATGGGGGTGTCCGAAGAGTTGCTTTTGTAAAAATTAATAATCCAAGGGAGCAGAAAGTGGTTTACAAATATATCTAAAATTTTTCTAAATGAACTCAGTGAAAATGTCCGCATGCTTAAAGCTTGTAAGACTACAACACTTGGTGGAGTCTTGATCTGGTTTCCAACTTTAAAGTTGGAGACATTTTTCCCTTTATAATGACATCAGTTCTTAAGGGTTTTAAGTGAATTGTATTCTAGATAAGAATATTGGCTAGTACTGAACTCTGATAGCCGCTTGATGCTATAAAACTGTTAAGAAGAAAATAGATCTTTATACTGTGAAAACATTGTTTAGGCAGTCAAAACGATTAAAGCTAAAATAAAACCATCATTATTTCCTGGAAATTATTTTGTATTTTTAGTCATGATTAATGAACCTAGTAGGAATAAATGGAGGAATAATTTGAATTTGCATTCAAGAATGTTGAGTTGCTACTTTTGTTTCTTTGCATTACCATTCTGAAGAGCGCTGCTACGTGCATTCACTGCGGCAATGTTTGCCCAGCTCTTAGAGTTTAATTTGACTGATTTCCCTGCAATCTTTACTGCCAGCCTGTACCTACCTTTGATTATAAACCTCCTGAAGGTAAGGACTAGGTTTGTGCAGTTGTCTTTCTTAAGCGTGCCTTGTGAATGTAAGCATTTATGTGGAAAACTTTCCTGCCCTTACGTGTAATTGTTTCTTCAAATCCCAGTTTGATATCTTTGGCTATTGATTTTTGTGACTCTCATGGTAATGATGACTATTGCTGACTCTCCCCACCGTTATGGGCCTGAAGCAGGAAGGTTCCAGAGCCTTAGTAGTATTCTTAGAATGAGTGCTTTGTTGCATTCTGTTTAAGAGCACCAAGGAATAGAAACTACATTGAAACTGGATGAGTAAAAGAGTAGCTTTAAATAGCAGCTAAAGAAATTCATGCTCACTATTTGTATGTGGCAGAGAGTTCAATGCTTCTCATACTTTGAGTACATGAGAATTACCTAAGGAACTTATTTTTAAAATCAAATCCTTCCCGTTGCCCTCCTTCCCTAGACTCACTGCATCCAAATCTGGAGGTATCTGCATTTTAACAAGCTTCCTAAATCTGATGCAGATGGTCCACCCATAGAGAAACACTGATCTAAATTCTAGTTAATGATTATAGTGCGTGTAAAGCTAGTTTCAGCTGGCATATATAGGAATCTAGCATTATACTACTCAACATCTCCAAATAGCATATTTAATATCTGACCTTATGTGAGGATTTTTTCATAATTGATGCTTTCATTTCCTAAATTGTCAGTTTTACCTATTAAAACAAAACATACTAGAGTGTTATTTAATATTTTCTCTTTGATTAAACACTGCTCTGTACTGCCAGTACTCCTAAGGTAATTAAGACACAGCTTTCCTTCAAAGAGGTCACATACCAGTTAGGATGCAGACACGTTACCAGACAATTACAGTACCATGTGGTGAATTCAGTAATACACAGTATGATTAGCATAGTAATAATAGAGATGTGCCTAGATGGATAATATTATCCTGTGTAAGTGTGTGATCTTATTAGGGGCATGTTTGTCCCCTAATGTCTGCTTACAATTTTCATAAATGCCTCTTTAGCCTTTCTTAGCATATTGTGAGAGTGTGCAGAAGATACGTTGTTACTGCTAATCTGTAGCCAAGATGAGAATAACAGATAAGGTCAAAAACTAAAAATGAAATAAAATGTGTCTTGCTATCTGTTTATTATGGAATGTTATTGGTAGAGTTTCCAGGATGGAGTTGGCTGTTTAGATAGAAACGGATGATCTTTAGAAAAAAACATGGCAGAGGCGGAATGTTTAAATTACGACCTTCTCTAAAGTCCTTAGTTCTCAATGATTCACTACAAATGGCTTAAAGACAGGATCTTATTAACTATCTCCACTGAGATAATTAAACAGTCCCAGTTATTTTTTAAAATACTAAAATATTTACAAACTACCTATAGCTAATAATAAAATTCAACATAGTGTATCAACTTATATGGATATTCTTGCCATCTGAAAAAGTTCCTTGAGAAAAATAAAATAATATCAGAAATAAAGGGAGAAACTATATTAAACTAAGAATTGAAATAGAAGTTTTCTCAGGTGACTAAATTTACCTTCTGTCACTGAGATAATATGTTTTGTCAGATCTCAGGCTTAGTTTGTACCACAGACTCTTTGTACAATTCTCATTTCATTGAGTTTCCTTCCCCTTAGATATTGTGGGTCTGTAGGTAAGGATCTCTATTTTATGTATAGAAAGACTCAAGCAGGCTAAGATACAAAGTTTTAACTCTGAGTCATATCTAAGACAAAATTCTCAACTTTCATAGCAGTATTTTAATTTGCAAGACTAACTTTCCAGTAAACGACCTTAATTTATATCCACAAGGGATAATGATGGCAGATGAAGTTATGAACCTGTGAGTGCTAATGATTGATGTAGATTATTTGACTTCAGTGCATTGACATCTGCTTTCATGTGTTGACATCCTGTTCTTTCCTGGGTTTGTCTACCAAAGTGAGAAGCTTAAATCAATCATGTCTATGTAATTATTTTTTTTCATGTAGCAAATAATGATATCAAGTGTGTATTATCGAATATTTGTTTGATGATGGTGAAGCACATCATAATTCCAAATTGCAGTGGCTCTTCTTCAAAACAGACTTAAAGGAAGAGGATTAATAAACACGTATTAGTAGCCCAACATCTAAAAGTTTCACTGAAGCTTCTTATCAGTAGAATTCATCAACTCTTCCCAAGCATTGGTCTTTGGAATACCCTTTTGCCAACGTAAACATGAGTAACATGGGGATGATATGGGAGTCCACCAGGGAAGAACCCAGGTAATGTTGGGCCAGCTTGTGAGTTTCTTTGTGGTGTTAGAGAGCCCTCTACTGCTTGTGGAGATGACACCTTTCAGTTAATTTATCTAGAAGTCTCTGTTTTTCCTAACTTGTTGGCACTTTGGTAGCACTCCTGGCTCTGCCCCCTCCCTCAACTAACACAGTCTGGGAGGGAGTTAAAAGCTGCCTCACTTCAAATCTGGGCCAATGCCTATGGGTTGTGTGTCTGAATTTATTCTTCATCACTGTCATTCAGAACAAATAAGATCTCTCTAGGCTCTGTTCTCACATGATGGTTGAATTACCCATGGAGCCCAAATATTTGCTAATTACTCCAAATAAAGAAGATAACATGAACTTAGATGAGGATATTTTCAAATTTTAAGATCATCCTGTTTAAACCACTGAAAAAGTAAAGATGTTAGCTATTCAGTACAAACCAGTGGTAAACTTGCCATCAGAAAACATATACAGACACGGACAACTAAGTTAGTTGGCCATATATGAATTTGAGCGGGTCATTTTCATTGTCTATAAGAGATGATACCACTCAAGGTACTTATTTTATGAGGGAAATTTTGGAGTTAAAGAATGTGATAGGACCAGACACAGTGGCTCATGCCTGTAATACCAGCACTCTGGAAGGCCAAGTCTGGGGAATCACTGGAGGTCAGCAGTTTGAGACCAGCCTGGCTAACATGGTGAAATCTGTTTCTACCAAAAATACAAAAAGAAAAACAAACAAACAAAAACTATCTGGGTGTGCTGGCATGCTCTTGTAATCCCAGCTACTTGGGAGGCTGAGGCACAAGAATCACCTGAACCCTGGAGTTAGAGGTTGCAGTGAGCTGAGTTCACGCCACTGCACTCCAGTCTGGGCGACAGAGGAAGACTCTGTCTCAAAAAAAACCAAAAAGTGATAGTTTTGGTTTTGTGGGGTTTGTTTTGTTTTGTTAATGATGAAACTACTCAGATGTAAAGGGCATGTTGCTTTTCTTTTAGTTTGTCTTCTTATGCTTGCAATGCACTTTCAATTCCATCAGTGCAAGAGTGCTTAGCACAGTTTAGGTAGTGCTGTATCATTGTATTGCACTTCATCACATCAATATTGGAAGATGACCTCTAGAATTGTTTGCTGGAAGTACTGTTGAAAATAGAATTGAACCAAATTTCTTGAAACACTCAAAGCTTTCACCCTATTTTTCCTATGAAACTTATATTTGTCTGTGATGATCAGAATGGATTCCCAATGGAATAGTATGTTCTATTTTAAACCTTTTTAATGCACTATTTATTCTTACCATAAGAAGAACTAGAAATAACTTTTTTTTTTTTTGGAGACAGAGTCTTGCTGTGTCGCCCAGGTTGGAGTGCAATGGTACAATCTTGGCTCACTGCAACCTCCGCCTCCAGGGTTCAAGCAATTCCCCTGCCTCATCCTCCTGAGTAGCTGAGACTACAGGCATGCACCACCATGCCCAGCTAATTTTTGTATTGTTAGTAGAGACAAGGTTTCACCATGTTGGCCAGGCTGGTCTCGAACTCCTGACATCAAGTGGTCTACCCGCCTCAGCCTCCCAAAATGCTGGGATAACAGGCATGAACCACCATGCTTGGCCATAGAAATCACTTTTTAACAGCTTTATTGAGATATAATTCACATACCATACAGTCCACACATTTAAAATGTGCAGTTCAGTAGTTTTGAGTATATTCACAGAGTTGTACAGTTTGTATGTAATCGTATCATCAGTTTGCATGTAATCATATCATAGGTAATCTTTTGTGACTAGTTTCTTTCCCTTGGTATAATATTTTCAAGATTTATCCATGTTGTGGCATGTATCAATACTTCATTGTTTTTTATGACTGACTAATATTATGATATATGGATGTAGCAAATTTTGTTTTTCCATTCATTAGTTGATGGACATTTGGGTTATTTCCACCTTTTGGCTGTTATGAATAATGCTGCTATTAACATATGCAAAAGTAACTTTTGAGAATTATGAAAATATAGACTCTATTTTAGAGCCAAACGGATCCCTAGAGATAACCTAAATCATAGCTTCCGTTTTCAGATGATTGAACTCAAACACAGGGAAATAAAATGACTTGCTCAGTCACATATACAGAAACAAATGGAAAACACTCTACACACATGTCTAAAGAATAGCCATTTGTACACGAAGTTAATGATCATGGCATGTATTTGGGATTAATAGTGGAGTTTTCCCCCATTAGAAGCTTAGTAAAGGGAAGAGTCTATTGTCATTCAAGAGAAAAACTAGCTAACTGGCAGAGGAAACTGATCTCCTGACCTTGCTCCCGTTAGCAATGAGCTCTAATATATAGACACTTACTGCACTAGAGATTAAAAATGACTCTGGACAGGGCAGCTTAAGTTGTTTTTATGTTAGGCACGTAGCAGGTACTCAGTAAACACTTGTTGAATTGGAGACTACAAAGAAATTTAATGGAAGCATATCAGAACACTATTGTCCACAGAATTTCTAAAGCCTTCCATATAAATTTCTAGGAATATTCTTATACTAAAAAAATTGCAAGTAATTTACTCACCCTTAGTTATTATATAAGCATTCCTATAGTGCAAAGAAAAAACAATTTGGAATGCTACTTCTGTTTACGTTGCAGAGTGTTTGATATTTACCCTGAGAAAGAGGAAATAGTTTTTAGTTTATTTCCTAGAGTTACTGTATTCATTAATGCAGTTTAAGGAAAATGAAGCTCCTATTTTACATGTACATTAAAATAGGAAGGTTTCCTCTTCTGCTTCTTTTTTCTTATATAATGATAGGATAAAAGACTATTTTGTAATTTTCTGGAATTAATTCTACTTTGGTTTTTTAAGATAAAGATTTATTCAATTGAATTTACCTTTGATTTTTTTTTTTTTTTTTTTTCTTTTAGAAAAGAACTTGGATTCTCTTATTCCTATTACAGATAGCAACCATTACTATTTTGTATTTGGAGAAATGTTTTGTCATAGACACTGAGCAGTTTATACGCTGGGGATAAACATACTTCTGCAATGGAAAATGTTAAGAGTGATGTTACATTCAGTCTTCTTTAATTTTTCTAAGTAGATGTAGTTCAAAATTGAATTTCTAATAAATATTTTAAAGTTTTCAGATTATAATAAACATTTGCAGGTCATACAATATCTCAGCTGATAGGGATACACTGAAGGAAATTATGACAAGCCCATTTTTACACATAAAAATGGCAGATGAACTTTGTTTTGACCAAGTACACATGAGTACACTTTAAAAATTGTAAATTAATCTTTCGACCTATGTCCTTTTCTTGCGAAGAAATTTGTATATATCTATATTTCTAAATTTAAAATCCCTTTCAAATTTTAAGCCATCATTTTAAGATAAGCTGTAAAATAAATTTGACTTCTGATATCAGATATAGACTTACAGTATTGTTGCTAAACAAATATTGGACTCCAGAACCAAAGTATAGTACATTATAACCCTTATGCAAATTATCCCAAAGCCAGATATGGAAATTGATTTTAGTTTTTGCACGAGAAAAGGCATGTTAATGGGAAATAGTAGGGCCAAGGGTGGTAAAAACAAGATAGGGAGAAGCCTTGGAAGTTGCTCTTTAAAATTAAGGTGCCTAAGTAACAAAGTGAAAATAATGAGGTGGGGGTGTGGTTTAAGATGTATGTTTTATAATACCTCTAAAGACCAAGCTCAGGAAAACATGGTATCTTCTCATCAGATCTAAGAATAAAACTCAGGGAAGCTGGGTGCGGTGGCTCACAGCTGTAATCCCAGTGCTCTGGTAGGCAGAGGCAGGAGGATCGCTGGAAGCCGGGAGTTGGAGATCAGCCTGGGCAACATAGTAAGACTCTGTCTCTACAAATTTTTTTTTTTAAAGTGTCTGTGCATGGTAGCATATGCCTGTAGTCCTACCTACAAGCTGAGGTAGGAGGGTTACTCTAGCCCAGGAGTTTGAGGCTACAGTGAGTTATGATCATGCCACTGTACTCCAGCCTGGATGACAGATTAAGACCCTGTCACCCTCCCCACCAAAAAAAGACTTCAGAAGACTTGAACTTACTAGAAATAAAAATAAAGAATTGAACTGCTTTACTCAGATCATTATATTAAAGGAATGGAACTGAAAGGCTAGAGAAAAAATTAAGCATTTAGAAAAAAACAGTAAGTATCAGTATTTTACAGTCAGCAAAGTGATTATAAAGAGAAACTAATTTCGCTGTCTAGGTTAAAATAACTCTTGAAGCTAAAATTAGAAATTAAATGCTGGCCTGAATAGACCATTGATACACTGTGTTTTACTTTTATAAGTGACTTTCCTTTATTTTCAACTCCTTGATTTAATAGAAACCCAAGAGCCTGCCTGTTTCTCCAGTGTCAGCTTTCTGGCAGGTCACTGCTGCACCACGGTGCTGAACTCCCTCGATTGCCACACCTGCCGAGTTATTAATTCTCCCATGCTTTCAAAGCACATTCTGTCTGTCTCTCTCTCTCTCTCTCTCTCTCTCTCTCTGTCTCTGAGTTCTCGTCCTGTCCATTATCTTTCTCCCAAAAATACCTACGTGACCCTCAAAATTCACTCCCTGTGTGGCTGATCTAACTGAACCTCAGCTAATCTGCCAGACTGCATAGCGCTTCAGAGTGGAAAGGCTGGAGCTCTGACTTCAGACTTGGATTAGAACCTCAGCCGTGACTGCCTCTATGGCCTTCAGCCTGTTAATTAACCTTTCTAAAACTTGTTCTTCTTATCTGAAAAATCTGGTTAGTAATTCCTTCCTCCATGATGTCTTTGAGGATTGAATGAGATAATGCACGTAAACTCTTAGCACAAAGCCTGGCTTTTTATGGTGAGCTCTCAATCAATGGTAGTTATGTATGCCTTTTTTTTTTATTTTAATAATAATCACATTTCAAGTTTCCATTTCTCTGCTATCTTGTAAATTCCGTGAAGGGTGGGATTGTGTTTTCTTAGCCTCTGTATCTCCAGATTCTAATAAGTAGTGTACACTCAGAAAATGTTTCCCGTATGAGCACCTGCCCATGGTTGTAGAAGCACCCAAAGCCCAGGTGTAGGTTGACATCAAACTTTCATTCACTTTCCAGTTGCTGCTCATCATCCTAAAAAGCAGCAGAAAGTCAAAATGATGTCAGAAACAAGCCTTGACCCATTTTGCTGGCACAGTCCTCCTCTGGCTGAGGTGAGGGTGTTCAGGAGAGGATGACAGGATAATTTGCGTGCCTCCTGCACATCTTTGTCTCAAGAATTCCACATTCAGAGTTAACAGTTTGGGAAATTGTGTATCTGTTAAATCAAAACTGTATTAACAAACCCTTAATAAATTTGCAGTAAGGTAATAATTGAAAGAAGTTAGCAAAAACAATTTTCTTTTTCCTTCTTTCCTTCTACAGGTATCCCCGTATTCTTTTGATTTTGTTTCAGTGACTAAAGATTTGAAAATACTTTATTTACTAATGTTACGAAAAATATTTTTTCATCAACTAATTTCATCCCCCCAAAGAATGTGGTGTTGTATTTTTTTTTTTTTTTTTTTTTTTTGCTGTTCCAGTCAACGAAAGGGACACTTTATTGAGGCTCCAGGGCCACAGGGCCTGGGCAGGAGGCTGCCCTTCAAGGAAAGAAGAGCCTTATTTGACCTTCTTCTTGGGGCGCAGGTTGTTGGTGTGGCCACACTTCTTCTTGTGGCGGTTGACAGCACGAGGGTGAAGGCGAGCGTAGCACTTGCGGCAGATCATCTGGTTGCGGTTGTATTTCTGGGCAAGCTGGCAGAGGGAAGGCTCAATAATGCCACCTCGCAGGCGCAACACCAGGTGCAGGGTGGACTCTTTCTGGATGTTGTAGTCTGAGAGAGTGCGGCCATCTTCCAGCTGTTTGCCGGCAAATATCAGACGCTGCTGGTCAGGTGGGATACCCTCCTTGTCTTGAATTTTGGCTTTGACGTTCTCAATGGTGTCACTGGGCTCGACCTCAAGGGTGATGGTTTTGCCCGTGAGGGTCTTCACAAAGATCTGCATGTTTGCGTCTGCAGCTTGGCCGCCTCGCTGAAGAAAAAGAGTGTTGTTGTATTTTATGTTCTAAATTACTGCCTCCCTAAGACAATGTTTTTATGTTTATAATAATGATAAACATCACTTTTCTGAACAAGATCTCAAAGACAAATGAAAGCTTCCAGCTGCCTTGAAAATAGTTTGGGGACTAAACCCAAAATTTCTTCAAACCTTAAACAACCTTTGTGTTTGGCGTGAAGTGAAATAATTTTTTTTTTTTTTTTTTTCCTGCTCTCAAGCCAGAACAAACAGATATAGTGTGTGGCAAAGCCATACTCAAACATTACCTTGCCCGAACATATCATTTTCTGGGTTCTCTGTATACCACAAAGAGTACAGTGTTAAAATTATGGGCATAATGGCAAAGCTCCCACCTCTAATTGTGCATTGGAAAAAAGAAATTATTTTCTTTAAGTGAGGATGGGAGAAAACCCATGGCACAGCTGCAGATTCATTAAGTTTTGAATAGATGGGAAAAAGAAAATTTAAAATAATCAATGTACAGATATCAGAGAATGCTTCTAGGCAAAATTAGTTTTACAAATTATAAACAGTATGTTTTCAAAATGTTTAATCAAACACTACTGCAAGCACTCAGCAAAATCTTGATGATACTGATTTTATTCAACAGCCATTTACTAAGCACACGCAGTGTTCTAGGTACCTAGCTAGGTGCTGGTGTTGCAAAGATAAAGACTAATCTGGAAACGAGACAAGCCTCTGAGCCTATGAATTTCAGTGTTATGTGCTAAGCAGTCGGTTATAGCTATGAACAAAGTGTCTTGAAGCCTGGAGGAAGAAGCAGCTCCCTCTCCAGGGTGCTAGAGATGGCTTCCCGGATTAGATGACACTTGAACTGAGAGATGAAGTATTTACCAGGCAGAGAGAGGTGGAGAAAGGATTGAAGGTAGAAAGAACAACATGTACAAATGGAAAGAGTTGCAAAACTGCAATGAGAGGTTTGTAGAGATATGTTGGGTTGCAATTGGGAGGGACTTCATGTGCCAGATTGAGGCATGTGGATTGTATCCCAAATGCAATGGGGAAGTAGGAGAGGCTAAGGATGAACTGGTATGGAAAACAGGGAAATAGTCTTGCCCCTGCGAAAGACTAATGCAGTGGAAATGGAAAGGAGAGATCTGACTCGAGAGACACATCCTTTTTTTTGAGGCATAATCCATACAATTTGGTAATTGATCAAATATGTAGGTAAGAGATTGTCTTAGTCCATTTTGTGCTGCTATAACAGAATAGCATGGGCTGGATAAGATACTTATTTCTTACAGTTCTGGAGGCTGGAAAGTCCAAGCTCAAAGTTCTCACATCTGACAAGGGCCTTCTAGCTCTGTCATCCCATGGCAGGCGGCAGAAGGGCAAGAAAGTGAACTTAGTGAACAGAGAGGAGAGGGTCAAACTCATCCTTTTACCAGGAACCTACTCCCGTACTAACCATCCCACTCCCACAATAACAGCATTAATCCAATCTTGAGGGCAGAGCCCTCATTACCTAATCACCTCTTAAAGGTTCCACCTCTCAACAACTGTTTCACTGGGGATCAAGTTTCTAACACATAAACTTTGGGAGACACATTTAAACTATAGCAGGGATAAACATCCTTAAGGAAAACAGTTGGCTTATAAACACAGTGTAAATGTTGTAACAAGAGTAAGATTCTATTCTGTGAGTTCTACACATGTCTCAGCCCAGGATTCCCTGAGAAGTGCACTGTCAATCAATCAGCAGGCAGTCATGGTTCACTTTTCACCTTCTAGCTGTAGAAAGAGATGCAAAACAAATGGAAGGTAAAGCAACTCCTCTTCCCACCCCCTACTTAAGAGCTCTGTTCCTTTTTCCCCCCCGCATGCACATACCCCTACCTCCAAGCAATTTCTTAGACATTACAAGCTGTTAATCAGAAGGACATTCAGAGCTGGCACTAGCTGAGTGAGTAGGATTGAAATAGAATGAGATGATCCTTAGTTTTCTCTAAGTATCATATTTCTTTGATTCTAGAAGACAGAATAGGTGATAAACAATGCCACAGTCATACAAATAAGAAAGAGCCGTGGAGGCCATGTCCTATGCAAAATGGTCTCCTTTACTGTGTCTCTGAGTCTCATTCTTGACACCGTCCTATGGTGTAAGTAGGGAAGGACTATTTAAGAGAGATTTGGAGATATTCTGTCAGATCCTTCTGGCCTTCCACAACTATGTCATCATGCCCACTACTGGGCATATCCAGATCCATTTTCTCTCTGCTTGTCTTTACCATCTACACTCAGCAAAATCTGTACTTCTTTGGCCCAGAGCTGATTTTGTCAGTAGGACAGAGAAAGAAAGAGTTTTTTTTTTCTTTGTCTTGTGAGAACATAGATCTTAATTCATCAGCATTCATTCAGTGTGCATTATATAGCCAGCAAGGGAGATGTGTATTTAGCATATTGTAGAACAGTATTTTTTTTAGCACAACATTGTGTTTATTTCATGAATGATTATACTTAATAAAAAATACATTATTTAGTTTGAATCAATTGAATGAGAGAAGTTATGGCCTAGAAATAAGAATTATGAAATAATAAGAATAGTTCATTTTAATATTCTCTTGAGTCTAAAATTTAGAACAGTATTTTTTAATTTTGTGGGTCGTGATCTATTAGTGGTCATAAAGCCAATTTAGCAGGATGTGACCAATATTAATAACAAAATAGAAAATATCCCAGCAAACTAAGAATAATTTAGTGAAATTTGTGTCTGATTTATATGTATGTATACTGTCATGATATAAAATGTGTTTCTAACTGAATCATCATTAAAACTTTAAAATATTATATCTGGACTGCTTATGAGGATAGTTCACTTGAATGAGAGGTTAGACAGACTTTTGAATACAGGCCTGGAAACCAAATCTCGGTGTCAGTATGGGAAATTGATTATAGTCTTAGCATTCCTGTAAGTGAACTTTCAGAGCACAGCCTTTGTGTAAGATTGAAGCACCTTTGTTAGGCAGGTTTTTCTGTCTGAATTTGATATGTTCCAGGCCTCTTCCCTAGCTTCAAGTAGTTCCGTTGCTTGGGACAGCATAACTCCAGTCTTCACATGATATTCTGCCTGGGTGCATATCTGTCTCTGTGTCCAAATTTCCCCTTTCTTTAAGGACACTAGTCATATTAGATTCAGGCCCATCTTAATGACTTTATTTTAACTTGATCATCTCTGTCAAGACCCTGTTTCTAAATAAGATAACTTTCTAAAATATGAGAGATTATGGCTTCAGTGTATATTTTTGGGGTGACATAATTCAACTGATAACAATATATTTCAAATTTCCACTAAACAGACAAAAAATGGTAGAAATATTTTTCTGTCTTATTGGAATGAAATCTAAATCTTTGGAAGTCTTTTTGTCTATTTGTTTTGCCTTCAAAATAATACTTCTTACTGTTAGCTAAAAATGTCTGTTGTGTGAATACTAACAACTTCAGCTCTTTGCATTTAACCTTTGGTCTGGAAAATCTATTTGCCCTTGAACTGCAATAATTTGTATTTCTACTGGCTAAGATTTGTGCTCTTAGGCACAAAGTGCAAATAATAAAACTATAAACAAAGCTGCCTGGGTTTACAAAAAAGAATTGTAAAATATCCCCCACCCCCAACAAATTACAGCTGCAAACAGTTATGAACTGATCTGAAAACTCTTACATTTGTTTTCCAGAAAAAAAAAAAAATGGGGACTTTTTTTTTTTTTTTAATGTTCTTCATTGGGACCAAACCAAAAACCTAAGCAACTGAACAGTGGCTGCCACACACCTCCCCAGTTGGCAGGGGGCGTGGTTAATGACTGAGACTGGATAAATTGAAAATGCTCAAGTACATGTGTTGCACTTCATGGTTTGAGAACAAGGAAGGAAAGGAAAATGTGCTAACTTCACTTATCATTCTCTAAGAAAATTCCTCCCCTTACATTCTGCAGCGCATGTGGAAAATGCCTGAGTTCCTGAAAAAAATGTTTACTTTATACTTTTCTTTTACTTGTCCCTCACTTTCTCTCTCTCTTTTGCTCCTTGTTTTGTTTTTTAAGCCTCATAGATGGTTTTTCTAGTTTCTTCAAAGAATGGCACCAAATTCTTAGCATTTACTTGTTTTTCTGAACTTTTCAGTACTCAAGGAACACTTACAAACTATTTCTTCTGTCTCAAACCACTTGGAAATGTATTTAAAGTGTGTGACTAAATATGCAAATTATGTTAATTTTTTGGTAGCCAGCCACATTAACCAATTAGAAAGTTGAATTCATTGGAGAGTTAAAAAGGGAATTGAATGGAATGGTGGTTTGATCAAGTAATTGAAGGTCCATTCTGGGTGCTTGCCCTGGGAATTCTCCCAACATTTGGTTTTTCTTAGACATATACAACAGTATGCCTTTCATGATTTCCTTTAGCTTGCTGTATAATTAAACTGATAGGCTTTGCACTGCATTCTGTGGCTTCAGTTTAGAAATTAGTGCAGCTCATGAAGAGATTATCAGTCTAGGTGTCGTTTATTTATGTGCATTAACCAATGTCAAGCTGTATAAAAAGTTAGACAGGACTCTGCTAAAACTTCTAAGTTATTGGCATTCTTGGTAGTAGCTTCTTAGATTTAGACTATTATTTAGGTCTATATGATAAATATTCTTCCCACAAGCAGTTATTTTGAGAATATAGTACCATGTATCTGAGAACATTAAGCATAATCACATAAATGAGGTGATTGCCCAAATCTCTCAGTGTATATTTGATTTTTTTAAAGTAAACTACTTATAATTGGCTGCTTAAGCTTGGCCATTATTGAGAGTCAGCAAATAGGAAATAATTAAAACATGGAGTTGTTACTGGTAACCAAGGAGGAAATCAAGTGAATTCTAAGTTGTTTCAATTTGTCATTGGCTTAATTTCATAACACACACTTCCTTCTTCATTCACAGAACATTTGCTTATTTTTAAAAATTAAAAGTGAATCAATTCTCAATTTTATATTTAGGAAAAAATTATGACAAATTATACTCAATTTAGAATTTAGGCAAAATCCTTTAGTATCATTGATCATGACAGATTGACACAAAAACAGGAATAGGTGTAAATAATCTTTGTTAAAGATGTTTTGGAGCCTGTAGTAATAGTATAATATCTTCAAACAACTATATAAAAATGGTAATTTTTTCAAATGTTGTGCATTCTGGTTTGTACATTTTGTGGAGAAGTTTATTTTCTTGATTTTATTTGGAAGAATTGTCCTTGGCCATTTTTCTTTAAAATTGCCTTCAAAATCAATGCATTAAATTTATTTCTAAAATGAGTTGGCGTAATCAATTTGAAATCAATGATTTAGTTGTCTCAAAATGTATGCCTGTGTTTAGATTATATTAATAAATCCCAGAAAAGTCTACTTTTAGGAAAGGGAAAAGAGAAATATGCTTTTAAAATAAAAATTGATTTATTTATCCTCATTTTCTTTCCAAATTATATTGTTTTTCTCAGGTAGTGTGCATGGATTGCTCCACTGTGTACTGCTGATTGTTGACTAAATGTAATACTGACTCTGCTTTATTTTACTTAAATTTCAGTGCTTACATTTTCTTTTTTAGAACAAAAACTGGTCAAAATTCAGGGGCATAGCCAAATTAAAAATTTCTTATTTTGTCTTTCATTGATGAATTTACTTTGTGCAAATGCAGGCCAGATAAAATATTTGCTTATTATTAAAGTCTTGTGTTTCTATCAAGAGACATTCTTGACATCGTGCCAGTACATTTTAATAAATTAATCACCTTATAAGTGCTGTCAGGCATAATGCATTACGAATAGACTTTGACTAAGGTGATGTAAAGTTGCCATAATCAGAAGCATGACAAGGAGCTTATCAAGTCCACGAGATCTTGCTGTGGCTGCTGGAATGCAGACTGGCCATCGAATGCGTTTTCTTTACTAACTGAGTCATCTCGCCGTACTTTGATAGGTTAAAAATGAAGGGAAAACAATAAGAAAAATGAACTAATATGTAACACAGTGGTTTACACATGACTAGCTGCATCATCTGAATGAGTTATGTACTCACTCTGAGACTGCTTTTCCCACCTGAATTAAAGAAGAAGCAAGAAGCCAGTACCAGGAAAGTTTTGTGAGGATCTAATTGAGATAATTAATATAGGACCTGTGGTAGGATCTGGCCCGCAGTCATAATTGATATGAAATTTGTGACGGAGATAAAAGGAAAACAGTATTGCTTCTGTTTGCTGCAAAGAAATTTGGCACACAGACACACACAAATAGCTAAGACACATGAACAGCTGTGTTCAGAGCCCTGAACCATTTAAATCATCTCTCAAAAGCACTTAAGAAAACCAAGTATATTGCTAATTGAGTGTACATCAAAGAATGTTACAGTAACCATGTTAATTTTCCTTCAGTTTGCTACATGTTAGAGTAAAGGATCTGTTCTGGGCAAAGAAAGTATGTAGTACTCATTTTACAAAATATGGAAGCCTTTCCTGGAATAACAAAATAATTATAGGTTTTTAGTGGCAGGTGTTTTTTTTTGTTTGTTTTTTTGTGTTTTTTTTTGGCATAGTGTTTCTTTGGCATAATGATCAATTTCTTGATCAGGAAACCCAGTTCTAACATTTTTATAATTGTTTCGTTTAGTGTTTTCTAGGAATATTTGGAAGTCAAATGTGTAAGTGACTTCTGTCAGGTTGACTTAAAAGTAGACACCTCCTATAATAGCACTGTTTCAGGTGGTTTCCTATAACAACACCTGGGAAATGTCCAGGTGTTGTCCCCGTTAACTCTTCAACCCTGCAACCTAATTCTACAAGCTTTGCCCTCAGCCCATCCACATTACAGCCCATCACTTACCTCTCACCTGGGAAGAGTTAACACCATTAGTTATAAACATTAAGATACTTGGCAACATGGGCATTAGAACAGCTGATCAGTTTTGAAATTGGAAATCCAAATCATGAGAGAATGAAAAACAATGTGTCACATTTTATGTTCCATATTCCTTCTAAAATGTTAAGACCTATTCAACTTTCAGGACAGGATTTTGTTTGCTTATGTGTGTTTTACAGTGTAACTCTGTAATAAGAGTTTATTGACTGCAAGTTTAATACTATCAGTCAAAGCAGACTTTTCTCTTTTCATGAATGATGCTTAAGAAAATTAAGCAAAAAGAGAGACAAAGAGAATGCTGCAGTTAATTAGTTGCTTTCCCAGATGCTGTAAGGTGGTATACACACCAGGTGATATCCAAGAGGAACCCTAGGAGACAAAAGAAAATATTAGACCTTCTTTTTCATTTTATTTAATACTTTATCTTTCTACTTTTATCTGTTTAATGATGTGCATAATATATATATATTTAATCAGTTATATATTTGAGGGGAGTGGCTACTGAAAAGCAAGTTTTATGAGTGCATAATTTAAAAAGTTCAAAGATCACTCCAGTGGACAGCAAGGCGGATCTGATCTATACTGATAAATGATCTATACTTTGAGATCATTTATTAGGAAAAATAAAGCATGCTAAAGAAAGGCAAAGAAAATACAGCAAATATTTTACATTTTAAAAATTGAATTTCTAGGCCAGGCATAGTGGCTCATGTTTGCAATCCCAGCACTTTGGGAGGCTGAGGCGGGAGGATCGCTTGAGCCCAGGAGTTCAAGACCAGCTTGGGCAACATAGTGAAACTCCATCTCCACAAAAAAAATAAAAAATTAGCCTGGCATGGTAGCACGTGCCTGTGGTCCCAGATACCCCAGAGGCTGACATGGGAGGATCACTTGAGCCTGGGAGTTTGTGGCTGCTGTGAACCGTGATCGTACCACTGCACTCTAGCCTGGCCAACAGAGTGAGACCATGTCTCTTAAAAAAAAAAAAAATTAACTTTCAGTGTATTAAGCTTGATATTTTGTCTGTGTTGTTTGAGGAACTTAAACTTGTTAATTGTTTCATTTATGTCCTTTCATGTTATACACACTAGTTAATACTTAGTAGAGTAACTACAGAAGGACAAACAGCCCGTGAGTGTGGTGCTGTTTACTGATGTGCTCTTCATTGCTAGGGAATCATTCCTGAAGTGGCTCGTTCTTAACAGGAATGTTTTGTTGGTTGTTTCTTATTTTCATCATCATGTTAATGAGCTGCAATCAGCTTTGTTGAGATAAATTAGTATGTAATCGTTTTAAGGGTTTATGTGTAATATACGAATACTTGAATTGGGCCGCTAGAATAAGGCAGTAAAAAGCTTCCTCTGGAAAGTGTGATGTGAATTACTTTTGTCTTAGCTCATCTTGAAAGAAACCTCACTTGATGGTATCCTGACAAGAAGTAATTGACCTTGGCTAGGTCCGAGGTGGATCGTGTTTTACTAACCTTACTCCATCATAAGATTGGCTTTAATGTGCTAAATCAACATTTTTGACCGGTAGAACATTTTTAGTAAAATTGACATGTCATATTAACAGACATTATATTAATTCAAAATTTATTTTCCTTTTAGTTCGCAGGAAGATGAAAGACCTATTTCACCTTTCTATTTGAGGTATTTATTTGATTTTTGTTGGTCTACTACAGGGAATAAAGGAGGGTTAAGGCTTCTTTGGGTTTATTTGCTCATTTTAATCCCTTTCAATAGAACATTCATTACTGTGGCCAGACTAAGCTTGCTGGAGCTCTTTACCTTACTGTATTTTCCCCTTTGGTTCAAGAAATATATTTTTTAAATGTCTAATATAGTTCAAACAACTAAAATAAGATATTTTGTTTTAAATTTGAAAGTGTCAAAGTGATCATTTTAATTTAAAATCTGCCCGATGATTAGGCTGTAAGCAAAGTTAAAAATCTCTATTTTATACATATACGTATGCATAGGTTAGTGGGGGCCAATGGGTACAAGACCCACTCACAGACAAAGCCTTGGGTTGGGTTACATCATTTTCTATGTCATAGCGGAGAAGGAAACTAAATATTCAGCAAGTTTATAGGATTGAAGATGATTTTCTAAAGCTTATAAACCCAGAGTAACAACTGTTAAAGCAGGTATGTTAACAGAATTCAAGATCACTTCTCTCTGGTGAATGAATGCTGTACTGACAGGGTTTTCCAAGTGAGTCATCTGAGATATAGCCTAGAATCAAGTCTTCCTTATTGCATTTCTTTTCTTACTACCTACCACTTCAAAGGCTTAGAAAATATATTTGAAAAGTATATAAAATAATGTAAATGTAAAATAATGCTGATGTTTGTTTTTTGAAATCTTTCCTGAAGTCTACTGCTTTTTATTTATTTTATTTATTTTATTTTTTTTTTTTTTTTTATTTTTGACGGAGTCTCGCTTTGTCGCCCAGGCTGGATTGCAGTTGCATGATCTCAACTCACTGCAACCTCTGCCTCCTGGGTTTAAGCAAGTCTCTGCCTCAGCCTCCCGAGTAGCTGGGATTACAGGCACCCGCCACCATGCCTGGCTAATTTTTGTATTTTTAGTAGAGACGAGGTTTCACCATCTTGGCCAGGCTGGTCTGGAACTCCTGACCTCATGATCCACCCGCCTAAGCCTCCCTAAGTGCTGGGATTACAGGCATGAGCCACCACGTCCGGCCTGAAGTCTACTGTTTTTTAAAAGAAATGTCAGGATATGCAATACAGAATTTGTTTATTTATTTATTTTTGAATCTGACTTGTTGAAATAGTCCCAGAATAGATTTAGGCTATAATTCAACCACTAGTACTTCAGAAATGTGTCATAGGACTTCAGGCTTAGCCAAGTAACTGCTTTTTAGTATTGTTTACCCTTTAGTGACTTGCAGTGTATTGCATAATCACTTTATGGCAAGAGAGGGAACATTTGAGGTTTCAGTATGAGACAACGTGGTCCGTTTTTTTCATCCTGGTTTCCTGCCGACCAAATCAGCATACTCTGGTTCATAGGCTATCTCAACTATGCAATTCATGTGAACACATGAGGATGTTGCTGAGCACGTAGTGAGTCTGGTATTCATTATATAAATACACGCAGTAATATCAGCAAATGCTTGTTATATATTAATGGAAATTCAGTTTTACATAGTATAGGAGACTTTAGCACTGGATCATGCCAACTAATGAAAACTTATTTCTCTGAATGTCCTGTACTTGCAGAATGAAAGTACAAGAAAATAGAGTAAAAGAAAATCAATAATATATTTACCGAACTCTTAATAGAAGCTACTTGATTTTTTCAATGTTAAGTCATAGAAACTAAAATATGATAAAATTAGGGGGAAAAAGGGAATGAATATGCATACTGGCCCACATTTATGGTAGAAAAAGGAAAAGTTACCAGCAGGCATTCTTTTCATATGATGGATAAACCAAGCAGAACTATTTCACAAATGCAAAAATAGTAATTATTTAGCCTGAAATTAGAATTTCAGAAGTAGGCCCAATCAAGACATAAGACACGTCTGCTGAGAGGGATACTCACTGGAAGAAGATCCAGCCACAAGCAGCCATGGAGGGGATAGGGCTGGGAAAGCTGGTCAGCAGTGAGATATTCAGTTTGGTGGTTAATTCTGAAAGTTCTAGCATAAAGAGGTGAAACAGCAAAACTCAGTGGCTACAAGTCTGTGAGTGGACAGTCTTCAGAGAGTGCAGATCCGAACAGACAGAAGATGAGAGCAGAGCAGACCTCCAGTCTCAAAGGAAGGAGGGTAGATGATCCATAGCGGCGGTCAGGTACAGGAGGTCACATAGTGATCCTGCTAGTGGAGTGGAGAAGAGATGGATTGTATATAACAGGACAGGGTCTGTGTCTGGGATAGAGGATACAGATGGAGAGCATGTGAAGATGCCACAGTGCACACTAGTCGAGGTCCCAGGACCTTGCTGTGGCTAGGGGAGAAGAAAGGGATGCAGAAACAGGGAACCAGAGAAGCCGTTTCAGCCATTATGTTGCTCTTGTTATCACCTTATGGAATTTCAGTTCTGTAATGTGATATTCTTATTGAACAGTCATGCCTGAATCACATGTTAGTCTATCATGTATTTCAGTTACCTTCAGTAATAAGGTCCTTTCTGTAATAAGGTAGGGCTGTTGTAAATAGACACACAGTCATATTTTTATTCTAAATCAAATATCTTCTGTGATAACAACTCTGTCATCTCTAATTTCAGTACTTCTCCAACTTAACTCACCACAGAGCCATTTGTTGTTTTTTGCAAAGGAAGGAAACAGTAGCTATCAATCTACACCTGCCACCATTCCATGTAGCAAGTTAATTGCAGTTATAGGAGCTCAAACAGTAGGTGTCATTGTTCCCCAGACGCTTATTAGGGATTACCAGCCCAGCTGAAATGATTAGGGAAATGAAAGGGAAGAACAGGTTATGCCAAACCCTTAGTAAGACTACAACAGAATAAACATGACCTGCAAACTTAAGGTAGAGAACGTTCTTGGCCAGGATGTTCATACCCTGTTCTCTTTTATATTCTAGGCTGGAATCCCAAACAACAGGGCCCCTACCTCAGTTGCTCAGCTGAGCATCAAAACAACTTGGTGGTGGTGTTCTTCTGTGCCATATTCAACCTTTTATTGTCTGCATTCTTTTACCTGGCCTCCAGTCAGATCTGTCTAGGATCTGTGGCCGCTCTACTTCTGTTTGCCTGAGTTTTCAGTGTCTCCAAGCCTGAGTTTGGATTTCGGTGTTTGGTTTCCACTAAGACTCAAGTTCTGCATCTCCACTTGCTGTTTCTCCTCATCTCTACCGGCTCTCCCCTCCCCTACACCACTTTCATGCTCCTATGAGCAGGATCAGATCCCATCCTTATCCCATTTCATCAGACTTCTATCCTTGAAGTCGTTCTTTACAAATTCCTGGATTATACATATAACTTGCATGCGTAGAACCTGTGTTTAATGTGCTTTTTCAAAATCTTAGGATATGTGTTCAGGGGCTATATACCAGTTTTGTTCATTGGGCTCCAACTAGCTCACCTGGCATCTGAAACTTGGTCCTTGCTTAGCTAACACCTGTCTTCTAGCAGGTGCACTGATCTTCCTCTCTTTTCCTTTTCTCATTTAGTGCTCCATGAAAGTCCTGGAATTGACCATCTTTAAAAATATCAGCCCAAGTTTTAATACTCACAGTACAAACTGAGGCTAAATTATTAATTTAGCAGGTTTGGATTAAGGTCAGCTTCAGTATTTTGTCTGTTTTCTAATTTTCCTGAAGGTGCATCAGATGGATTTATTTCTAAGTTAGCTGTATTGCAGACAGACTTACTCTTTCTAATTTGGTTAATTTTTAATTGCTGGAGCCTAGGAACTATCGATTTTTCAGTCTCATAACTGTACATTTATGTTAAAGAAAAAAATGACTTTGGCTAAATTCAAATTAAAATATTACCTGATATTTAGATGGGATCTGAATATTATACCATACCACTCCTATCTTGATATGTAGAAAACTTCTTTCTAAAGCATTTTTAGATAGTTTTTCTGAGGAATTGCTTTCCGAACAACTTATGCTAGAATTTGTATGTTTGTGATTTTTTTTTTTTGTATTATGCTTCATTAGCTTTAACTTTTAATAGTTTTTTTTTCTCCTTAAGAAGCATATTGTATGTTTTCTAAATGAATATTTTAAGGTAAAAATCCTTCATTATCACATGGGAGAGCTTTGGAGAAGTGTAGCATACCAAACATTATATTTATTCAAAAGCTTGTTTTAGGCTACTAAGAAGTGGAACAAACAAGCAAGCTGTTTATTTAAGTATCTACTTTTTTAGCAACATGATAAAGTCAGCTAGGTATCTGGATGTCTTTAGGCACAACTACTTATCAAAAATATTTGTTTTCCTTTTTATTATAATAGTGTTTCCTCTTTTTTTGAGACGGAGTCTCACTCTGTCGCCCAGGCTGGAGTGTAGTGGCATGATCTCGGCTCATTGCAACCTCCATCTCCTGGGTTCAAGCGATTCTCCTGCTTCAGCCTCCACAGTAGCTGGGATTACAGGCATCCGCCACTAAGCCCAGCTAATTTTTGTATTTTTAGTACAGAGGGAGTTTCACTATGTCGGCTAGGCTGGTTTCAAACTCCTGACCTCAAGTGATCCGCCTGCCTCGGCCTCCCAATGTTCTGGGATTACAGGCGCGAGCCACCACTCTTGGCCAGAGTAGTGTTTCTAAACTGAGGGGGCACATCCCCTCTACCTGTGGAGCTCTGTTGTTTTGGTTTTGGTTTTTTTGTTATAGTAAAATATAAACAAAGGTTGTCATCTTAGCCATTTTTAAATGTACAGTTCAGTGGCATTAAGTACATTCTCATTGTCACACAACTGTCATCACCATCCATCTTCAGAACTCTTTGTATCTTGTATGAAACACTAATTTTTCATGTCCTCCTTTCCCTATCCCCTGGCAACCACCATTTCACTCTCTGTCTTTAAGAATTTGACGACTACGGGTACCTCATGTGAGTGGGATCTTAGTCTTTGTCCTTTTGTGACCGGCATATTTTACTTAGCATACCTCAGGGTACATCCACATTGTAGCACGTGTCAGAACATTCTTCCTTTTGAAGGTTGAATAATATTTCCATCTATGTATATGCTACGTTTTGTTTATCCTTTCACCCGTCAATAGACACTTAGGTTGCTTCCATCTTTTGGGCATTGTGAATAACGCTGCGATGAACATGGATGTACAAATATCTGTCCAAGTCCTTGCTTTCATTTCTGTTGGGTATATACTCAGAAGTGGAATTGCTGGGGCCAGGCACAGTGGCTCATGCCTGTAATCCCAGCACTTTGAGAGGCCGAGGCAGGTGGATCACAAGGACAGGAGATCGAGACCATCCTGGACAACATGGTGAAACCCAATCTCTACTAAAATACAAAAAATTAGCCGTGCATGGTGGTGCACGCCTGTAGTCCCAGCTACTCAGGAGGCTGAGGCAGGGGAATCGCTTGAACCTGGAAGGCGGAGGTTGCAGTGAGCCGAGATTGTGTCACTACACTCCAGCCTGGCGACAGAGCAAGACTCTGTCTAAAAAAAAAAAAAAAAAAAAAAAGGTGGAATTGTTGGAGCATATGGTAGTTCTACGTTTAATTTGTTGAGGAACTTCCATACTATTTACCCTAGCAGCTACATCATTTTACATTTCCACAAGTACAGTACACAGTTCCAATTTGTCCATACTTTTGTCAACACTTGTTATTTTGTTTTTTAATAATAACCATCCTTATAGTTATGAAGTATGTGTATTTCTTAAAGATGTTTGTGTCCCATTGGTCAGGATTCTAAGTCTCTGCTTGTGCTAGGTGCCTACACAGAACCAGACCAACAGTATAACTGAGGAATGGCTACAAAGTTTACTAATGTTTGTCATACAGTTTTTAAGACTCATTATTGAGTTCTTCATCTGAAAATCACTAGTCATTTTTTTTTTTTTGCATAGTAAGATATAAGTATAGATTCTAGGTTTAATTCTAACAATGTTAATGAAATATTAAGCATATGTTAGAGCTATATAATTTAGAAAGATAAATTATATACATTTTAAATGATTTTCTTCACATCTTTTACCTCAGCATGATAAAGAATAATTCACTTGTAGAAAATTACACCTTTCCATTCTGCCTAGATCTCTTGTTACTTCATTCCTCAGTTTCCCTGCCTCCCTGTGGGCTTCCCTTTGTAGAACTTCAGATTTTAATAAAATTTAAAAATCTAGTTTAAACAGGTAGCAGACTGCTTTTGCCTGATACAGTACTCCCATCTTTCTATTTAATATCCATGATAATATAAAATACAAACCCTAGAGACAGCTCTGTAGCAATGATAAAGAAAAGCCACATCAAAGGTCACATCATCTATGGGCTGGACAGAGAAACATATTTTTACCTTGCAGACTTCATGTTCTGCCATCTAAACAATACAGATAGCCACAAAGAGAAAAGAAAGGGAGGAAAAACTGACTTTGCTTTCTTCTACTGTCTATTGCACTAACCAGAAAAGCTGGTGACATTTCCTCAGCTGAGCAGAAACTTATTTTCTGAACCATCTAGAGCCAAGTTGTGTTATTGTTTTTCACCTCTCTGCCCTCATCAGCTTTTATATTTTAATAACCATTCAGACAAGAATACTCAGCGTACAAAACAATGGGGAGGAAAGGGATTCTCCTGGGATGCTCAGTCACCTAGCAAAAGCATTTGAGAAAGGGATAAAGGCAAGAAGATTATTGGATTTTCATATGTGCTTTCAAGTGTACACTACCCCAAAACAAACCACAAATTTGTTTCTGATTCTCCAGCATAATCATAAAATGGAACCAAAAAGCAAGTCTACCTAAGCAGGTATTATAGATTATTCTAGGGCAGATTCAGATACTGGCTCTTCAAATCTAAATCCAGGAGGAGCCATCTGCTCACAGCCAAGTAGACAATTATATAAGCTAAGAACAGTCTACCTACCCAGGTTGTTGGAAATGGTTCTACCTAGATTGATTGTTCCACCTTAAGAACCACTAAACACAAAGAAAGAATTTGGGACCTATGAAGAGAAATGACAAACTAGGGGAAAGGATGATTTGCCTCGATGACTCAGCATAAAAACAGAATCTAGAGAACTGATTTTTATAAAATTCAGATGAAAACTTGAGAAGTAATATTGTTAATCTTCTCAAAAAATGCTCAAGGACATAAACTTTTCTGAAACATTAGTAGGAAGCCATTAAAGTGGAGTAGGCTTAGAATTGAAAGACTGGGGATACAGAAAGAACAGCTGAAATGAGGAGGGAAAAACAACCCTAGAAATGTTTTAGAAGAGACTTTAAAAACTATGTTGAAGGCAGTAAAGAACAGAAATGATTAAAAATCAGTCCAATACATGATGAAAGAGAAACTGGAGAAGCCCTTCTGGAATAAAAAGGAACAGGATAAAGATAAAAACTACGTGACAGCCTGGACACAGTAGCTCTGTCCTGTAATCCCAGCACTTTCGGAGGCCAGAGTGGGAGGATCTCTTGAAACAAAGGAGTCTGAGACCAACCTGGGCAACATAGTAAGTTTCTGTCTCTATAAGAAAATAAATAAATTGGCCAGGTGTCTTGATGTACACCAGTTTCTTCTGAGGCCAAAGTAAGAGGACTGCTTGAGCCCAGGAGTTTGAGATTTCAGTGAGCTATGATGACGCCACTGTACTCCCTCCAGCCTGGGTGACAGAGCAAGACACTGTCTAAAAAAAAAAAGAAAGAAAAAGGAAAACCACAGAACTGTCAGAATAATAATGTTAAATGTGAAAGTCAGAGATTGAAAAGCCAATCTGAAAACTATAATTTGAATGAAGAAACGTATTTGTAAACGTACAAGTATAGGGTATGCCCAGCTAATTGAGAGATAAATTTAAAAAACAATTAGTATGAAGTAGAGATCTGATTATTAGCATTGGTGGAAGGGCAAAGAAAGTAATGAAGCTATAATTTTCTTGTCTTACATAAACAGGAAAATAGAAGCAGGTGTCAAGAGGTTTTTTTGCTTCTTTTCTTGTTTTATTAGGTTGGTGTGAAAGTAATTGTGGTTTTGCCATATTTTTAATAATGAGAGAAATACGGGCATGAAAAGCAACCGTAGTACAATTGTGCATAGGATTCCTGTATTCAAAATGCCTTCAAAAGATAAGAGCAATGGCAGCAACCAAAGGAAAAACAAGTTTCCAAATTAGAAAGCATAAAGCAAAAACAATACTAGAACAAATCTATCAGCTATGACAATAAATGTAAATGGATAAAATTATTTGAGAAAAGCTAAAATACTAAAAAAAAAAAAAAAAGAAAAAGAAATCTAGTTGAACTGTACTGTTTGCAAAAGATTCATACATAAACCAAAGTGGCACAGAAAGGTCAATAATAAAAAGATAAACATGTATCTGATAAATGTGAACAGACAACTGAAGTTGAAGGCCAAATTTGTTAGAAAAGACAAACTGGACTTACTTTATTATCTAGATTTACAGTATTATCAAATCATATAAATTTAAATTCTTATATTATCAAGGATAAACAAGTAAACACATTTGAAATATAGGACTTATACATATAACTATATGTCCATAACAAAATTTATAGGATATATAGCATTGAGAATTTTGTAAAATTAGTAAGATTTCAAATAAATGAGCACCTATATACATATGTGAAACTTTGCATAGTACAAATAGAGCTCAATCAAGCATTTCTGCTACTTTATAAAAAGTATTCAGCTATCTTTAAAAGTTCTTTTTTTTTTTTTTTTTTTTTTTTTTTGGGGTTTTAATTTTTTTTTTTTTTTTTTTTAATTTATTTATTATTATTATACTGTAAGTTGTAGGGTACATGTGCATAACGTGCAGGTTTGTTACATATGTATACTTGTGCCTTGTTGGTGTGCTGCACCCATCAACTCGTCATTTACATCAGGTATAACTTTAAAGAGTAGAAATTTTGATAGCCAATAATTTCTGACCACACTGTAATTAATGACAAAAAATAATTTCAATAAACCAGTGAAAACTCTTGTAAGGGGACAGGAGGAAGGGGATAACTCAAAGAGTAAATAAGAATCTTAAGTGCATATTGTTAAGAAAATAAAGAAAAAGTATATATCAAAATTTGTGGAATAAAGTCTAAACTTTTTAAAGAGGCAACTGACACAAGATTGAAGATAAATCAGCCACACATTCAGAATAAGAAGTTATAGAAAGGAAGAAAAAGCAATCTCTTTGAAACCTAAAAGAATTCGTTAATAATAAAAGAAAACAGAAAACAAGCAGAACTGATATTTGAGTTCAGGAGCTGGTTCTTTGAGAGTAAAAATGAAAATTACAAGATACAAAATTCTTGATGAGCTTAAGAAAAATGAGAGATGATAATAATCATAACTGAAGTTTACTGTGTTATAATTTTTTAAAAGATTAGAGAACACTTCGTGCAATTTGGAACTAATAAACATGAAAACCTAGGAGAAATAAAAATTTTCTGCATTATATAAATTTGGAGAAAAAGAAAAAATCTATTTAAATCAAAAAAAGCACTTTTAGTAACCTAATTCTAATGAAATAACTAAAGGTATAGCCAAAGATTTATGTAAATAGTAGCATTATTTGAGAATAAAGATTATTCAGATAATTGAGGACATACTCTGAAGCCGGACTACATAGATAGAATGGAGCTGTGTAAACTTAAATTAGATACTTCTCTGATCTTCAATTTTCTGTAAAATGGAAAAGAGATACAGTATATAAGTGAATTATGCATTGCATTTTATAATTTTATTAATATAGACCTTAGTGTAAAAACTAAAAAAACTTCCAATTTCTTTTTATGCTAAAACATACTAAATATATGAAATTGAAAACACCAATAATTGTCAAAAGAAGCTGTATAAAAGATGAATATTCTGACATTTTGATGGGTTACATTTGATTTGTTAGAATACATTTTATATAGTATTAAGATATAGCTGTGAAGAGTAATTTTTTTCTTCAAATCAGACTATTTAAAAGAATAGGAAATTTGAATTAGAGAAGGTATGAGGATAAATATTTTCCTCTTTTTGAGTTATATCCATGTAGTATGTTTTCAATTTTTATTCTAGTATATTATGCACAGTATTCAATTTTAAACCAAAATTTGAGGCTACCCAAAATGTTTGTAATGATGCAAAAGGATGATGCAACTTTTATCAGAGTTTAAATACCTACAAATGTTCCAATAAAGTTCTGCATATGATAATCATAGCTAGAGGTTAAAGCAAAAGGAATAAATATTGAGGATTGAATTGTTTTAATGTAGGACACTGTGAAGAATGCACTAAAATTATGAACAAAATTTAATTTAGAAAGCTGTTACACAATAACAAATATGTATGTTATATATGTATAATGTTGATGCTGCATATCAACTTATAGTATTTTAAGATGATACTGAAAATACTATATTTTGTTAAATTGACAAATTAAAAATTTTAGGCTATTTTGATGATTGTTACATGAGATTTATCCTTAGGTTTATTTAAGCAAACATCTCATAATTGTCTTTTTAATCCTTGCTCTATTAGAAAAATAGAGTAAATTTAAATATTATATCTTAGAGAAACTGATAATTTTGTTGGACCTCATGTTTCCTAATAAAACGGTAATATTTTACAGGCAGGATTTTATATGCCATAGAGGAGAACATACTGAAATAAGAGAACACACAGAAAAGAAAACACATGCTTTTCAAGATGTCTCCATTTTGTAGATTTGAAACCTCTTTTGAAATGTATGCTTTTTTATTTCAAATCAAGAGATTTAATTAAAGAATCACTTGTCAACAGGCATCTGTGCATCTTATCACATGCAAATTTTAGAGACTAATATTGCTGAGCATAATTGGCTTAAGGAAATATAGTTTGGGTTTTGCTAATAAAAATAAAGACTAAAGATATTTCAATATGTCATAGACTATATTTCAAAGTAGGCTTAGAATCTATTTTAAATGACCATACCAATAGAATATTCAGTTGCATCATCACTAACAGTAGGCTTAGGTTTGAATTTGGCCATAGAACTGGGATCTGCATATGAGTGAGCATCTTTCTTTCCATTTTAAATACTTGCTTTGTCAACATTAGGAAATGAACGCTTCCATATCCAACTGTTTATAATGCATAAGTAAGAAATTTTCTTAGCAAATCAGTCAAGGACTCTGAAAAAAAAAATCATTATTCTTAGCTCTCTGCAGAGGATAAAAAGCAAGCTACATGCAGATGAAGAAGGAAATTTCTTTATCTTTCATTTTGTCTAATTTGCTTATTGTTTAAATGCTTATTGCCTTTTTGTCAGTGTCTTAGTTATGGAAGAAATCTCTATTGCTGTTGTTAAATATTCTTTAAAATTTTTTTAAGGGTGAATTGTTAAGTACATCCCACAGGAACTATGACAGTGGATACTTGAACTAAATACCAAAGTTATTTTGGTAACTAATAAACCATAAATTTATCTGATACTATGTCATAAAACTAAATATGCAGTCATAACCTTTTGTAATGATTTAAACTTTAGGCAGTAAGCTTGAACCTGAGATAGAACAAAGGTAAAAGAAACCACAGAGATCACTAGCCAGACCTTTCATTTTCTGTGTGAAGAAACCAACCCAATGCAGCCAAGCTAACCAACAACCTGCCAGTGATTTTGTCTAATCAACCGCAGAGCCAAGACCAGAACTTTCTTTTCTGATTACCAATGGAAAATATCTTCTCATAATACTTTATTTATAGGAATTCTATTAAAAGAACCTGAAATTATAGACTAGTTAAATATACCAGAAATTCCAAAGGACTATGAAAAACATCACACTTTATTCTAAAACTGTCCTAAAATAAATATACTAGCAAAAACATGAATATGGTTTAATTACTTGGTTTTATTATTGATTTATTTGTTTACTTTGGTATTCTGAGAAACGTGCTCTACAACTGATTTAGATGGTTCAGGTCATTTTTCTCTAAGCTGTTGGAGAAATTTCGATATGTTGAAATTTATTCACTGAGGTTAACATGAGTTTTCCGTATCATACCTTCATTACTTAGATTACAGTATTTAAAAATCATTATTGGGATATTTAAGTAATTGAAGTTTTAAAGAATTTTGGTTGCAAGGATATAGAGCTTCTGCCACTCAGTGTCTTCCACAAACCAACAGTATTAGAATCACTGAGGAATGTATTAGAAATGCAGTCTCAGCTTCCCCTCCCCAAGACCTAGGCCTGCTGAATCAGTCTGTATTAACAAGTGCCAAGGTGATTTCCTATGCACATTAAGAATGAAGAAGCACTTATTTAAAGAGTTAGAAATCTCAGACCCTCATCTTGTTTGTTGTTTCCTTGTCTTTTCTTTTCTTGCCTTTCTTTCATCACTCTCCCTTCATAGAAAATGAACATCAGAAGATCAGGATCTGCTTTAATAGTCAAAAAGAAGACAGTTCAAAACAATGTAGAAAGGATGAGAGGAAATACATGTCTTCATTCTGAGATGGCATAGGGGACTAACAAGCTAATGACATGTCTTTGGAATGTTTTTTAGCCTCTAGCAGATCCACATTCTTTACTCTCTTCTGAGTTTTCCCCGAGTCATTACTCACATGGGTCCCTGCTCTCAAAACCAAGGTTGTGTAACTGTACTGAGAAGTGGAGTATAGGAGTTAATTATATAGTGTTGAATTTACAGAGGGTGAGCCACAAAGTAGCAAAAGCAAGAACTGCTTGTTCCAGTTAAAGACAGAAAGCAGAAAGGGGTTTATTGTTGGTTATGTAGCCTGGGAACCACTATGAATAACAGGCATTGTAAGGCAGAAGAGAAATTGTTGTAATTAAAAGCAAAGTAAAATACCTAAGGCCAGGCCTCCATATCCGGAGATGACTATAGTGAGTAATGGATTGAAAGACAAGCTAGTGGAGTGATTAAGAGCTTAGACTCTGAGCTAAAACTTTTCTTGGTTCAAATCCCAGCTCATCTTATTTCTTGGCTCTATGGCTGTGGGTAAGTTATTTAACCTTTCTAACCTCTTCATCTGAAAACAGTAGTACCTCTTCATAGGGTTGTTGTAAATAAAAAGTGAAAGAAAATCTATGTAAAAAGTACTTAGCACAGTGTCTGGAACATAGTAGGTACTCAGTAAGTCTTAGGTGTTTGTATTTATTTATTTATCTTCTTAATTATTTAATACTTACTTGAATCAGCTTCCCTTTTACCTAATCACATGATTTTATGTGATTTTTCTGGGTTTCACCCATGGTCTGTGGCCATAACAAAGAGCTACAGCTTTAACTAAAGAAAATTGTCTTGGGCTAAAAGAGTAAACATTTTTTGATCACCTCTGGGATAATGACTACTATGGAAGACGTGATGGTGGTGGTAGTGGGAGGGAGTGTGATGAAAGAAAATGAGAAATATACAATCCCTTGAGGCATTGAGATTCTACATTGAAAGAGATGAGGTATACACTTACATGGGAGAAAAACCTGACAGATGATTCCCAAGCAACATATTCATATGTTGAAAATTATACCGTATAAATTAGAATGTTTGGAGTAGTTGAAAGACAACTATCATTATTGGTCCTTAACAACTTTGATTTTCTTTGAATGTCTTCTACAAAGAAGGAAAAGAACTATTAGAACTATTAGGTAGAACAATAGTTTGACACGACTAAAGATTGTCTCAAATCTGCTCAATATTTCACCTCTTTTTTTAAAGCATAGACACTTTTAAATCTTGATTCAAAAGCCAACTAAACACTAGAGGGCAGATTGTGAGAATGTAATGTGTTAATACAATTAAAATAGCTGCCAGCCTCAACACTCATTGTGGTTATGTGAACATAAGTGTAGGCATGAGGGGGAAAGTTCCAAAGCTTGCTAACCTGATAGTGTTTTGTAATTTTACCATTCTACTTTGTGTTGACCACTTCTCAATACTTTTAAAAGAATTCAGGCTTTAGAAAAAATGGGAAAGTCATGAAAGTTTGTAAGTGCTCAACAAAAACATTATAAATTAGATGTTAAGCCGACACATTACAGAGCTTGAGATGCTTTCCATCCTGAGAAACTTAGGAAAAAACTGTGGCTTTGAAAATATGGTTTAGAAATAGTCATATAGAGGCTGGGCACGGTGGCTCACGCCTGTAATCCCAGCACTTTGGGAGGCCGAGGCGGGTGGATCATGAGGTCAGGAGATCGAGATCATCCTGGCTAACACGGTGAAACCCCGTCTCTACTAAAAATGCAAAAAATTAGCCGGGCGTGGCGACAGGCGCCTGTAGTCCCAGCTACTCGGGAGGCTGAGGCAGGAGAATGGCGTGAACCCGGGAGGCAGAGCTTGCAGTGAGCTGAGATCATGCCACTGCACTCCAGCCTGGGCGACTGAGCAAGACTCTGTCTCAAAAAAAAAAAAAAAAAGAAAACAAATAGTCATATAGAAGACAACATTGGTTCCTTGTTCTCTATCCCTGTGGTCCCCACTGCCCTCTGCCTGTTGAGAGCAGAGTTTTAGAAAGATGTTCTGTTTCCTGGCCTAAGAGGAGAAGGAAGGGAATGGATTTGGGCTGGGGAAAGATAGAAATAGGTGAAGTGGGTGGCAGGAAGTCACTTGGCCACAACTGACATTTTAGGAAAATGAAAAGACCTTGAACTAGGGCTGCTGTGGCAATATGTTGACAGCTAAGAGATGGTTCTCCAAATTTACAGAATTGTCTGCCATGGACATCTTTTAAAAGGAGAAAAAGCCACTGTTATAAGCAAGCCGGGCCATCTCCATTTCTAGAAACAAGTGAAAATGAGCATCTTTCATTGGATGGTTAAACATTGTTTTGAGGATCACTTGGGAATGAGCTAATTTCTTTCAGCCTGCGATCCACTTCAGATGTTTGGTTCATCATCTCCGATCTTTCATCTAACCTGACTTTCTTTCTTTTTGCTTCTTTTCTGCAGTGCTCATGTACCCCAAGTCAGCAATGTGTCTGCAACCGGAGAGTAAGTTATTTGGGTTGGGTTTTTGGGCTTTGGGTTTTATTTTTAATGCCCTTTCCCGCTTATTAAACAGAAAAAAAAAAAAAAAGCAAGTCTAATGGTGTACAGTATTGGAAGATTCAGATAATAAGCAGCCAGTGACTTTTAGACTATATGGAGGAGAGGACTACATAGGTTTTCTTATTTGAGCTTCTGTATGTGTATTCCTACAGACGACTCCAACATTAGAAAACATGAGCTTTTTGTTTACTTCATTAAAAATAATGCCAGGATCATTTAATATTGGCAAGGAGTCTAATGTGCTTTGGGAAGCATCTTGCAATGGATAATGTAATTAAAAGTTAAACCATTAATCATGTCTTTACTCCTGCTTAGTTCATTTGACTGAACGTACATTGACTGAGCGCCTGCAACACACCAGGCACATGTTAGATGTGTAATGTCAAAGATGCCTTGGGCCCTGTCTTCAGGGATGTTACAGTCTAATAGGGATGCAGAAAAGAAAGCGAGTTAGTGATGGCAACAAGTCCCTGGTCCACAGGGCAGTGGCAGTACTCTCTTAATTATGTCATCACATGCTATTTCCTCCAAAGTCTTCCACTGACACTTAGACTAAACCTAAACTCCAGTTATCAGTCCTTGCTAACGCCTCTGACCATAGTGCTCATTACACTTCAGCCACATGACCTGCTGTTCCCAGGGAGGGCCAACCTTATTGCTGCCCCAACTTTGTGTTGGCTGTTCCTCAGCCTGACCAGCACTTTCTTATCATTCACGCCTTGTTCAAGTGTCATCTTATCCAGGATTCTATTCCTAACTACCCATATTCACTTGCCACCACTTTACTCAGTGTTTTAGAGAACTTATTACTATTGGAAATTACATTATTTCTTTATTATCTATCTTGCCCTACAGGAATGTAAGCTCTGTAAATACAAGGAGCTTGTCTGTCATATTCATTGCTATCTCCCTACTGCCTAGAAAAGTGCCTGGCATATATTAGGCACTAAGTAAATAGTCATCAAATGACGGAACAGCTCCTGGCCCACATATGTTTCCATCACACGTACCTATTCTCCTTACTTGCTGGGACATGAGTGGGCCTTTTTGGAGCATCTTCTCTTGGCAAGGATCAGGTGTAGGAGGTGGGGTGGATGTGGTGTGATAGGGAGAAGAGAGAAGAATTAGAAGAAGCACTAGTTGAAATGAATTTGGATCTAACAGGATGGATTTCAATTTTTTTAATTCCTTGTTGGGAGAGAAAACAATCAGAGGGCAGGACTGACCTCCTTTGGCTTTGTCAGTTTCAAAGATATTCAAGAACTGCACCAAGACTGACATGTTCTTGCCTTTTTCATTTCCTAATAACCTTTCCTTATGGGTCTTGTATAGCTTGGAAAAGGTGCAGGGTTGTTCTGTTTAGGTATTTCCGTTTCATCTGGATGTTGGGTATGTTGTAGGAGGCCACCTCTGACATAATGCATATTATGGCTTCCTCATGAATATATTATTTATATATTATGTACATCTCTTATGTGTATATTAACTTACAGTCCTCTGTACTGCAATTAAATAATCTTGAATCATTTGACACATGGAGTTCTATGTATAAAAGTTCTAATGCCCAAGTTAATTGGACTATACTTCCTCATGATCTTAAAATATTTTTAATAAAATTTGAATAAGATAACTATGAGTGGATTATAAAACTGCATTTGAAAAATCTGAAATTAGTTAAGTTCTCAAAACACATTTTATTTAAGTAAATGCTATTTCTCAGCCTGAGCATTTAGAGTATATATATAGTTCTTTTTCAAGTGAAGAGAAACATGGTTTGAGGAGTCAGGAACTTTCCATACCAGCTTATGTGGAAATAATGTGGTGCTAAAAGAAAGTTTACACACCTTGAAAGATTCTACAGCTTTAAAAATTATTCCATTTATAGCTTGCCATGCACTTTTCAGCTCTTTGTGCTTATCTCTTTTCCTCAGGTTGAACAAAGTAAATCTATCCTTCCAATTTCAATAATATGTTTTGGGGTGTTTGCATGAATACAACTTTAATTATAAATATCATAATTTAAATGAATAGAGGTTAGGAAAGATTATGCCATGCTGTTATGAGTTCTAATTGTTCTGGTGAGTTTTTCCCCCAAATATCATTATTTTCATATAATTTGTCTTAGATTCTAAATAGATAATAGGCATCATAAAATTATTTGTGCCAGTTTGCTTTGCAAATCACTCTCTCTTCCTCTGTAGAATTGGTATGAAATTGCCTTTGTGAGAATAGGTCTACTGTTATTCTATGAGGGCAAAAAAAAATCTTTCCTCATTCTACTTTATATTAACTGACCCCGGTTTCCTGAATGCCTCATAATTGTTGCTAGACTTGCCATGAGCATTTCAGCAATACTAGCTTCACGAAGATGAGAAAGTTATTAAATTGGCAGAATTGTTTTCATTTAGTTTTGGTTTTAGCACATAATGCAGATATTTTATAGATTAATGCCTCATCATTGCTCATGAAGTTCTAAAGACCTTCCATTGGAAATACAGGTGTTCCCAAAACTGTAGGCACATATTTTTTTAAGGTGATCACTGATGAACTTGACTGCTTGAATGACTCTGCATTCTTTTTTGCCAGACTCTTAGAAAGAACCATACGATCAGCTGTAGAACAACATCTTTTTGATGTTAATAACTCTGGAGGTCAAAGTTCAGAGGACTCAGAATCTGGAACACCATCAGCATCTTCTGCCACATCTGCCAGACAGCGCCGCCGCCAGTCCAAGGAGCAGGATGAAGTTCGACGTGGGAGAGACAAGTGAGTTGGCATTGATTCTTCTTACTTGAGTTTTCTCTTCTTTGAAAAATATACACCCAAATTAGTCACTATGTTATAGTCATACCTCCTGGTCCTCTCCCATTTCAGTATTTGGGTTAAAACTTTAAGAGTTTTCAGTTTGCCTATTCTAAACTTAGCTACATTTGGAAATTTATAGGTGATTGCATAAATATTTCCATTTCATCCAGACATTTGGTATGTTGTTAGAAACCACCTCTGATTGAATACACCCTATGGCTTCCTCATAAATATCTTATTTAGAGGGATTCTGAACCATGGGTAGAGAAAGTTACCATATGCTTGTCCAGAGGTATTTTTTTTTCTTGCTAGACAACATTAAGTTGACTATTTAGACTTGTTTATGAAGCAGCTGATTTCTCCATTATATTTATGTGATTAAATAGTCAGATATCACTATAATACTCTAACATTTGATTATGTTTTAGTATAAGAAAAGTTAGGCTTAAATCTACTCAAAAAATGAAAAGCTTAAGTTCTTTATTATAATAATCACTAATTTTAAGGCATTCTCATAGTATGAATTTTAAGAACAGTGTTACAAAGAGCTTTATTCTCCATGAGAAAAGATTTAATAAAATACAGATGAGCAATTACCATTTATGTTATTTAATAATCATGATTTAAATTGTCAAGGAAAATAAATTTATATAGAGAATAGACTATGCAGATATTCCTATATTTTCCCTGAAAGTTCCAAGGTTATTTTTATTGACTGTAGCCTTTAGCCTCTTTATGGTTGTTGTTTTGAACTCCTTATTAAATGTCAAAAACTAAACTGAACCAGACCCTAGCCCTCCTCATTCTTTTTCTTTCTTTTCTTTTTCAATTTTTAATTTTTATGAATATATAATAGTCATACACCCCTCATTCTCATTCTTTTTCACCTAGACTTATAATCTACATTAAACCCTTTATGGAAAAAGCAAAAAAGCTTTGTTTTGTTTAAAGAAAAACACAAAAGATAAACAGTATAAATAAGTTTCATTCTGTACCTCACCGAGATGTTTAAGTGCTATATTAGCAAATGTAACTTTAGAAATAGAGCAGTATCAATAATATAACCCACTGATTTACAGGTAGCATATGCAGTACTTTTCAAATAAATTCTTATGGAGCTGGTGGATAGAATAGTTGTAATATTCCATTTAGAAAATAGAAAAATTATAATACAGGAGATATTTACATTTCTTCTATCCTGTGGCATGACATGAGATATTTACATTTAAAATTAGGTACTGGCATGTTTATAGAAAATGTTTAGAAATATAATTAGTTTATGTACTACCTCTAATATGTTGTAGAGAAAGCACAAATTATTCATTTAACACTGTTCTTATCCTCTGCCTCATTTTTTGCTGAGGAGTATGTAGCAACATTTTGCATTTTAAAAATATCCTCAGTGTGTCACGATATCCTGCTTTCCACCCTCTTTGTTTGAACAGAGGGCTAGCAGGTGGAGGTGGGAAGTGGTGAGGAGCATGAGAGAGAACAGAGTGTGATGGTGCTGTTGGTGGATGCTTGGCAGCAGGTCTCGGGGAGGACAGTGGAGGTAAAAACAGATGAGGGCCAGACAGGGCAGGGAAATGTGAAGCACAGCCTCACCTCTCCTGAAGAATTTAAACAGAGAACTTCCCAAGCCCAGGGACATTTCTAGCATAAGTTATCTTGATTGTTTTTTTACCAGCAACATCAGGAGAACAAAAGGAGATGGGGAATGGTAGCTGAGTGATGGTCTGAAGACTATACCCATGAAACCCTAGCCTTTCCCTTAGTTGTTCTTCTCTTGCTATTGCCTTCACCACTCCTCCTGGTCAAATTACAGTTGGACATTGAGGAAGAGAATCTTGGGGTGCAAATAGTACCTAACCTGACACACTGTGACACAATCGTGTCTTGATAGTCCTTCAACTCTCAGTCCACACTGAACGGCTTCTCTTAGCTCTCCAGGTCTTTGGAAGAGTGAGACCCTTATCTCTCAAAGCCCCCAGATCCCCTAATTTTGTCTGGTCTAGCTTCGACCGTAGGTCAGTAGTCATTTCCTGCAGCCCTTCTCCCCTCATCTTCATGCTGGGTTCTGTCATCCTTTCATTCAACTTCCTTGACCCAGCGTTCTCATTCCACTTATTTCTTCCCACCTCCACTCTTTTCCTTTTGCACATCTGCTTGCTTGAAATACTTTTCCAGCAGGCTGATTCTTTCAGCATCTCCTCTTTGGTGTCAGATTTCTCTTTTAACCTTCCTTTCAATGAGCCACTGCCATAAACGTCTTCTCCAGTATCTCCAGAAGAGTCATGAACATGCCATAAATTATAAGAAGGTCAAGAATCATTAATATAGCCTACAGTAAATGAGTTTATCATAGTATATGCTTCTATACAATTGATTCATTTAAGATTTTTCACAAGTCTTTATTCAAAAAATAAGGAAAGATTAAGCTAGGCTGTAATATTCTATTCAAAACTATAAGCTTTTTGAAGTGGTTAAAAAGTGTTTAGAAACATAGGAATTTATATTATTATCTATTATTTTGCCTCTAGTAACTTAGAGATGCAACAAATTAAAAAGTATTCTTGTGGGGGGGGGCGGAGCAAGATGGCCAAATAGGAACAGCTCCAGTCTCCAACTCCCAGCGCGAGCGACACAGAAGACCGGTGATTTCTGCATTTTCAACTGAGGTACTGGGTTCATCTCACTAGGGAGTGCCAGACAATCGGTGCTGGTCAGCTGCTGCAGCCCGACCAGCGAGAGCTGAAGCAGGGCGAGGCATCGCCTCACCTGGGAAGCGCAAGGGGAAAGGGAATCCCTTTTCCTAGCCAGGGGAACTGAGACACACAACACCTGGAAAATCGGGTAACTCCCACCCCAATACTGCGCTTTAAGCAAACAGGCACACCAGGAGATTATATCCCACACCTGGCCGGGAGGGTCCCACGCCCACAGAGGCTCCCTCATTGCTAGCACAGCAGTCTGCGATCTAACTGCAAGGCAGCAGTGAGGCTGGGGAGGGGCGCCCGCCATTGCTGAGGCTTAAGTAGGTAAACAAAGCCGCTGGGAAGCTCGAACTGGGTGGAGCACACAGCAGCTCAAGGAAACCTGCCTGTCTCTGTAAACTCCACCTCTGGGGACAGGGCACAGATAACAACAAAAGCAGCAGAAACCTCTGCAGACGCAAACGACTCTGTCTGACAGCTTTGAAGAGAGCAGTGGATCTCCCAACATGGAGGTTGAGATCTGAGAAGGGACAGACTGCCTGCTCAAGTGGGTCCCTGACCCCTGAGTAGCCTAACTGGGAGACATCCCCCACTAGGGGCAGTCTGACACCCCACACCTCACAGGGTGGAGTAAACCCCTGAGAGGAAGCCTCCAAAGCAAGAGTCAGACAGGTACACTCGCTGTTCAGCAATATTCTATCTTCTGCAGCCTCTGCTGCTGACACCCAGGCAAACAGGGTCTGGAGTGGACCTCAAGCAATCTCCAACAGACCTGCAGCTGAGGGTCCTGACTGTTAGAAGGAAAACTATCAAACAGGAAGGACACCTACACCAAAACCCCATCAGTACATCACCATCATCATCAAAGACCAGAGGCAGATAAAACCACAAAGATGAGGAAAAAGCAGGGCAGAAAAGCTGGAAATTCAAAAAATAAGAACGCATCTCCCCCGGCAAAGGAGCGCAGCTCATCGCCAGCAACGGATCAAAGCTTGACGGAGAATGACTTTGACGAGATGAGAGAAGAAGGCTTCAGTCCATCAAACTTCTCAGAGCTAAAGGAGGAATCACATACCCAGCGCAAAGAAACTAAAAATCTTGAAAAAAAAGTGGAAGAATTGATGGCTAGAGTAATTAATGCAGAGAAGGTCATAAACGAAATGAAAGAGATGAAAACCATGACACGAGAAATACGTGACAAATGCACAAGCTTCAGTAACCGACTCGATCAACTGGAAGAAAGAGTATCAGCGATTGAGGATCAAATGAACGAAATGAAACGAGAAGAGAAACCAAAAGAAAAAAGAAGAAAAAGAAATGAACAAAGCCTGCAAGAAGTATGGGATTATGTAAAAAGACCAATTCTACGTCTGATTGGGGTGCCTGAAAGTGAGGGGGAAAATGGAACCAAGTTGGAAAACACTCTTCAGGATATCATCCAGGAGAACTTCCCCAACCTAGTAGGGCAGGCCAACATTCAAATCCAGGAAATACAGAGAATGCCACAAAGATACTCCTCGAGAAGAGCAACTCCAAGACACATAATTGCCAGATTCACCAAAGTTGAAATGAAGGAAAAAATTTTAAGGGCAGCCAGAGAGAAAGGTCGGGTTACCCACAAAGGGAAGCCCATCAGACTAACAGCAGATCTCTCGGCAGAAACTCTACAGGCCAGAAGAGAGTGGGGGCCAATATTCAACATTCTTAAAGAAAAGAATTTTAAACCCAGAATTTCATATCCAGCCAAACTAAGTTTCATCACTGAAGGAGAAATAAAATCCTTTACAGACAAGCAAAGGCTGAGAGATTTTGTCACCACTAGGCCTGCCTTACAAGAGACCCTGAAGGAAGCACTCAACATGGAAAGGAACAACCGGTACCAGCCATTGCAAAAACATGCCAAAATGTAAAGACCATCGAGGCTAGGAAGAAACTGCATCAACTAACGAGCAAAATAACCAGTTAATATCATAATGGCAGGATCAAGTTCACACATAACAATATTAACCTTAAATGTAAATGGACTAAATGCTCCAATTAAAAGACATAGACTGGCAAACTGGATAAAGAGTCAAGACCCATCAGTCTGCTGTATTCAGGAGACCCATCTCACACGCAGAGACATACATAGGCTCAAAATAAAGGGGTGGAGGAAGATTTACCAAGCAAATGGAGAACAAAAGAAAGCAGGGGTTGCAATACTAGTCTCTGATAAAACAGACTTTAAACCATCAAAGATCAAAAGAGACAAAGAAGGCCATTACATAATGGTAAAGGGATCAATTCAACAGGAAGAGCTAACTATCCTAAATATATATGCACCCAATACAGGGGCACCCAGATTCATAAAGCAAGTCCTTAGAGACTTACAAAGAGACTTAGACTCCCATACAATAATAATGGGAGACTTCAACACTCCACTGTCAACATTAGACAGATCAACGAGACAGAAAGTTAACAAGGATATCCAGGAATTGAACTCATCTCTGCAGCAAGCAGACCTAATAGACATCTATAGAACTCTCCTCCCCAAATCAACAGAATATACATTCTTCTCAGCACCACATCGCACTTATTCCAAAATTGACCACATAATTGGAAGTAAAGCACTCCTCAGCAAATGTACAAGAACAGAAATTATAACAAACTGTCTCTCAGACCACAGTGCAATCAAACTAGAACTCAGGACTAAGAAACTCAATCAAAACCGCTCAACTACAAGGAAACTGAACAACCTGCTCCTGAATGACTACTGGGTACATAACGAAATGAAGGCAGAAATAAAGATGTTCTGTGAAACCAGTGAGAACCAAGATACAACATACCAGAATCTCTGGGACACATTTAAAGCAGTGAGTAGAGGGAAATTTATAGCACTAAATGCCTACAAGAGAAAGCAGGAAAGATCTAAAATTGACACTCTAACATCACAATTAAAAGATCTAGAGAAGCAAGAGCAAACACATTCAAAAGCTAGCAGAAGGCAAGAAATAACTAAGATCAGAGCAGAACTGAAGGAGATAGAGACACAAAAAACCCTCCAAAAAATCAATGAATCCAGGAGTTGGTTTTTTGAAAAGATCAACAAAATTGACAGACCGCTAGCAAGACTAATAAAGAAGAAAAGAGAGAAGAATCAAATAGACGCAATAAAAAATGATAAAGGGGATATCACCACCGACCCCACAGAAATACAAACTACCATCAGAGAATACCATGAACACCTCTATGCAAAGAAACTAGAAAATCTAGAAGAAATGGATAATTTCCTGGACACTTACACTCTTCCAAGACTAAACCAGGAAGAAGTTGAATCCCTGAATAGACTAATAGCAGGCTCTGAAATTGAGGCAATAATTAATAGCCTACCAACCAAAAAAAGTCCAGGACCAGATGGATTCACAGGTGAATTCTACCAGAGGTTCAAGGAGGAGCTGGTACCATCCTCCTTGGTACCAGGAGGTTCAAGCTGGAGCTGGTACCAGGAGCTGGTACCACTTCTGAAACTATTCCAATCAATAGAAAAAGAGGGAATCCTCCCTAACTCATTTTATGAGGCCAAAATCATCCTGATACCAAAGCCTGGCAGAGACACAACAAAAAAAGAGAATTTTAGACCAATATCCTTGATGAACATCGATGCAAAAATCCTCAATAAAATACTGGCAAACCGGATTCAGCAGCACATCAAAAAGCTTATCCACCATGATCAAGTGGGCTTCATCCCTGGGATGCAAGGCTGGTTCAACATTCGCAAATCAATAAACATAATCCAGCATATAAACAGAACCAAAGACAAGAACCACATGATTATCTCAATAGATGCAGAAAAGGCTTTTGACAAAATTCAACAACCCTTCATGCTGAAAACGCTCAATAAACTCGGTATTGATGGAGCGTACCTCAAAATAATAAGAGCTATTTATGACAAAGCCACAGCCAATATCATACTGAATGGGCAAAAACTGGAAAAATTCCCTTTGAAAACTGGCATAAGACAGGGATGCCCTCTCTCACCACTCCTATTCAACATAGTGTTGGAAGTTCTGGCTAGGGCAATCAGGCAAGAGAAAGAAATCAAGGGTATTCAGTTAGGAAAAGAAGAAGTCAAATTGTCCCTCTTTACAGATGACATGATTGTATATTTAGAGAACCCCATTGTCTCAGCCCAAAATCTCCTTAAGCTGATAAGCAACTTCAGCAAAGTCTCAGGATACAAAATTAATATGCAAAAATCACAAGCATTCTTATACACCAGTAACAGACAAACAGAGAGCCAAATCATGAATGAACTTCCATTCACAATTGCTTCAAAGAGAATCAAATACCTAGGAATCCAACTTACAAGGGATGTAAAGGACCTCTTCAAGGAGAACTACAAACCACTGCTCAGTGAAATAAAAGAGGACACAAATAAATGGAAGAACATACCATGCTCATGGATAGGAAGAATCAATATCGTGAAAATGGCCATACTGCCCAAGGTTATTTATAGATTCAATGCCATCCCCATCAAGCTACCAATGAGTTTCTTCACAGAATTGGAAAAAACTGCTTTAAAGTTCATATGGAACCAAAAAAGAGCCCGCATTGCCAAGACAATCCTAAGTCAAAAGAACAAAGCTGGAGGCATCACACTACATGACTTCAAACTATACTAGAAGGCTACAGTAACCAAAACAGCATGGTACTGGTACCAAAACAGAGATATAGACCAATGGAACAGAACAGAGTCCTCAGAAATAATACCACACATCTACAGCCATCTGATCTTTTTACAAACCTGAGAGAAACAAGAAATTGGGAAAGGATTCCCTATTTAATAAATGGTGCTCGGAAAATTGGCTAGCCATAAGTAGAAAGCTGAAACTGGATCCTTTCCTTACTCCTTATACGAAAATTAATTCAAGATGGATTAGAGACTTAAATGTTAGACCTAATACCATAAAAACCGTAGAGGAAAACCTAGGTAGTACCATTCAGGACATAGGCATGGGCAAAGACTTCATGTCTAAAACACCAAAAGCAATGGCAGCAAAAGCCAAAATTGACAAATGGGATCTAATTAAACTGAAAAGCTTCTGCACAGCAAAAGAAACTACCATCAGAGTGAACAGGCAACCTACAGAATGGGAGAAAATTTTTGCAATCTACTCATCTGACAAAGGGCTAATATCCAGAACCTACAAAGAACTCAAACAAATTTACAAGAAAAAAACAAACAACCCCATCAAAAAGTGGGCAAAGGATATGAACAGACATTTCTCAAAAGAAGACATTCATACAGCCAACAGACACAAGAAAAAATGCTCATCATCACTGGCCATCAGAGAAATGCAAATCAAAACCACAATGAGATACCATCTCACACCAGTTAGAATGGCGATCATGAAAAAGTCAGGAAACAACAGGTGCTGGAGAGGATGTGGAGAAATAGGAACACTTTTACACTGTTGGTGGGATTGTAAACTAGTTCAACCATTATGGAAAACAGTATGGCGATTCCTCAAGGATCTCGAACTAGATGTACCATATGACCCAGCCATCCCATTACTGGGTATATACCCAAAGGATTATAAATCATGCTGCTATAAAGACACATGCACACGTATGTTCATTGCGGCACTATTCACAATAGCAAAGACTTGGAATCAACCCAAATGTCCATCAGTGACAGACTGGATTAAGAAAATGTGGCACATATACACCATGGAATACTATGCAGCCATAAAAAAGGATGAGTTTGTGTCCTTTGTAGGGACATGGATGCAGCTGGAAACCATCATTCTTAGCGAACTATCACAAGAACAGAAAACCAAACACCGCATGTTCTCACTCACAGGTGGGAACTGAACAGTGAGATCACTTGGACTCGGGAAGGGGGACATCACACACCGAGGCCTATCATGGGGAGCGGGGAGTGGGGAGGGATAGCATTGGGAGTTATACCTGATGTAAATGATGAGTTGATGGGTGCAGCACAGCAACATGGCACAAGTATACATATGTAACAAACCTGCACGTTATGCACATGTACCCTAGAACTTAAAGTATAATAATAATAATAATAATAAAAGTAAAAAGTATTCTTGAAGAAGCCAGTGATGACTATATTTCAAGATGAGTAAAAGAGTCAGTAAAGTCATACTAAAGTCATCATGGCCAATTTTTGAAATAGCAGTACCGAAGATAGACGAAGACTACAAATAACTTCATTCATAGGTACAAATGATTTGTTATTTGTCTGAATTCATAAGGAAATATAATCAGACCTATATTACTGTTTGCTACAATATAAACATAAAAGTTTAAACATGAAATCTTCATTATGTAAAAATATTCAGGTAAATTCATTTAGTAAAAAATTTATCTGCCAAGTTTACGGAAATGTTAAATTTTGGTGATAGGTATATGGAAGTTTGTTGTGATAGTGTCTCTACTTCTGTATATGTTTGAAAAAAAAAAATAAATATTTTTTTAAAGCAAAGCATCATTTAAGTGAAAATGGTTTTCAATCTTCCCAAAACACAATGAACTGGAAAATTGATCCAAATATTTCTTTGTTATATAAAGACTATATTAAAATCCTGCAAAGTAAAAGAAAGCAGGCTATATTTGGGGAATAATAAATAGTTCAGCATTGCCAGGACATTAAGTAGGTATGTAGGGGTGAGGAGAAAATCCTGAAAAAATGTGGAAATAAATCTAGATAATGAAAGTGAGAGGTCCACAGATCTAAGTTCAGTCAAATCCAAGTTATGTCAGATATGATTGAAATCTGACAGAATATTGCAGGAAGGAATTGCATATACCTGCTCCATCTAAGATTAGATTTAAAGAAATACAACCATGTGTTTTATACAGAGCTATATCTAAATAAAGTGCCTCCAAAGTCTTTAACAGTGATAATTGAGGACCCAGTACTATAAGGTGATTCAATGATGAAAAACAGGTATTGCACCCAGCCTCTTGGATCTATAGTGTAACTGAAATTAGAGTTCAACAAAGTGAAGTAGAAGAGACACATGGATGCCCGTAAAAGCAAAGACTTTCCTCGGGGGAGAACAGGATATGCACATGAGCACCATAGCATGGTCAGATTTTCATATATTTATTTTGACAGGATTTATTCTAGTCGTTCATTCACTATTCAAAAAGATCATAAAATGAATTTTACTGTCTTATTTTTTAAAATAGTTTTTAGCTGTTGTCTTTAGTCTGCTTGGGCTGCCATAACAAAATACCACCGACTGGGTGGCTTAAACAACAGAAATTTATCTTCTGATGGTTCTAGAAGCTGTAAGTTCAAGGTCAAGGTGCTAGAAGTGTCTGTTTCTGTTGAGGCCTCTCACATTGGCATGCAGATGGCTACCTTCTCACTGTATCTGCTCGTGCCCCTTCCTCTGTGTGCACACTCCTGATGTCTCTCCCTCTTCTTACAAGGACATTAGTCCTATTGGATTAGGGTCCCACCCTTATGACTCTTTTAACCTTATTTACCTCCTTAAAGGCCCTGTCTCCAAATATGGTCACATTGGGGATTAGGACTTCCAAATGCGAGTTTTAAGGGTACATAAGTCAGTCCATACTAGCTTTCAAGCATTAAAGGTCCTCCATTTAAAAGTTGTAATTGGGGCCGCGCGGAGTGGCTCACGCCTGTAATCCCAGCACTCTGGGAAGCCAAGGCGGGCAGATCACTTGAGGCCAGGAGTTTGAGAACAACCTGGCCAATATGATGAAACCCCATCTCTACTAAAAATACAAAAATTAGCCAGCATGGTGGCACATGCCTGTAGTCCCAGCTACTCAGGAGGCTGAGGCAGGAGAATCGCTTAAACCTGAGAGGTCGAGGTTGCAGTGAGCTGAGATCGCACCACTGCACTCCAGCCTGGATGACGGAGCAAGACTCTGTCTGAAAAAAAAAAAAAAAAAAAATGGCCGGGCGCGGTGGCTCAAGCCTGTAATCCCAGCACTTTGGGAGGCCAAGACGGGCGGATCACGAGGTCAGGAGATGGAGACCATCCTGGCTAACACGGTGAAACCCCGTCTCTACTAAAAAATAGAAAAAACTAGCCGGGCGAGGTGGCGGGAGGTGGCGGGCGCCTGTAGTCCCAGCTACTGGGGAGGCTGAGGCAGGAGAATGGCGTGAACCCGGGAGGCGGAGCTTGCAGTGAGCTGAGATCCGGCCACTGTACTCCAGCCTGGGCGACAGAGCGAGACTCCGTCTCAAAAAAAAAAAAAAAAGAAAAAAAAAGTTATAATTGGACATATAAGCCAAAAGCTAGGTTAATGGGTACAAAAACATAGTTTGCAAAAGACCTAGTGTGTGGTAGGACAACACGATGATTAGAGTCAAAAATAAATTAATTGTACATTAAAAATATCTAAAAGAGTGTAATTGGATTGTTTGTAACACAAAGAATAAATACCTAATGGGATGGATATCCCATTTAGCTTGATGTAATTGTTATGCATTGCATGCCTGTATCAAAATATCTCATGTACCCCAGAAGTATATACACCTACTGTGCACACACAAAAATTAAACATAAATGAAAAACAAACAGAAGAAAAAGCTAGGAAAAAGTATGAAGAGTGATAAGAGGATAGAATTTAAATAGTAAAATAAATAATTTTTGAGTTTTAGAATTAGATCAAATTCATCCAGCCACCCACAGAAGGCACTGCTCTCAGTGCGTGGAGGGGAGAGATTGAAGAGCATGTGCATGAGTATACGTGCTTGCATTTAGTCCTTATCAGCTGCTCCTCCTGTCTTCAATTACTTTGTACTTAGAAAGTCTCTTATAAATGTGCATAAATCTTTTATATAATTTTACTAAATATATATTTTCACATTAAAGTTGGAGAAAAAAGACTAAAATATAGAGTGTTAAAAATTACCAAAGAGAGTATAACTTTGAAAAGATTATGATAGTATTTAATTCATAATTTTGCCTCTGTTATACCCTGTCTAAAGATATGAATTTAGATTTCAGAATAAATATTTAATGTTATCTTTCATTTTGGGATATGGTTGAGCCAATAGTAAAATATGATATGTATTTTTTACTCTTTAGAATTCATTTATTTCACAATACAGTTTTAGGTGTTTAGGGAGGTACATTAACTCATTCATACCACGAAGCAGGAGAGTAAAGTCTCATTTATTTGTTCCTTACCAAGCCATGGTGCTGCGCTGATGGTTTTATTTGTTCCATGATATTGTTTCTTTTTTTTTTTTTTTTTAACTCAGTTTGCTAATTTACTTTTGTGAAAACCTATTATAGGAATGCTTAAGATATTAATACTTAAAACTGTTTCATGAACATCAAATGAATTAAATTCTATAATTACAACATTCATATCTACTTCTACAACTATGTCATGAAAGATGTCTGTACTTGGAAGTAACAAATCCAGATTTCAGTTAAAATGCTTTGTATTCCATAGTTTTTATTAACCTATATGATTTCTACTAAGATTATCTATTAATAATTCAGTGAGCTTGAAATACACATTGCTATACTACTAAAATGGAAGATATAATTCCTTTTTAGATTTTGCTGCATACACTGTATTAATTTATAAATTTGAAATATAGATATATATTTAAATGTCTACTATGAATAATAGGAAATTTCTGTATAAACTTGCACTGTTCTCCCTGTTTGAATACAAATTACTTTTGGTAAAATACAAAAGCTGTCCATTGGTAGAAACAGCTCTTGCCAATTTGCCTCTAGGAATTATTTCTCTTTCGATGTGATTTATTTGGCACCAAGCAGTCCCAGGAGTAGCACTCTGCTCAGATTTTGATCAGAGATGCAAACTGGAATTTCTGGGCACTCTTTGGATTTCCTAGGTATGATATGATGTAGTTAGAGTATCATTAAATGACCATTTGATCTTTTAAAATAAAATTAAGCTTTTTTCTCAATTCAAGGGGACTTATCAACAAAGAAAATATTCCTTCTGGGTTCAACCACCTTGATGATTGTATTTTGAATACTCAGGAAGTCGAAAAAGTACACGAAAATACTTCTGGTTGTGTTGGAGAAAGGAGCAAACCTAAACGTCAGAAATCCAGTACTAAACTTTCTGAGCTCCATGACAATCAAGATGGTCTTGTGGTAAGTGAATATGTCTATAAAATTTTACTTGTTAGGAAATATTACGTCTCTTTTCTTTGCTTTGTAAAAAAATTAAAAGTAATTTCAGTCTTCAGTTTTATAACATTATAGAATATGAGTTCTGGAAGAGACCTTAGAGCTACTAAGTGTATATATATTTGTATTTCTTTTTAATGAATACAAAAATTAAGGCTGAGAAATATTATGTTCTACAGAGGAACAAGAGACACCACACACTGATTTCCATTGGGTTTTTTCTCATTTTTTTCAAGCATTTTTAAATTTTGTTTTTGAAATAAAATTGCCCATAAAGCATTTTTTCTTCTTTTTCCCCATTCTATTTGTTCTTGTCTAAATGAATATGTTTTATAAATTAATGAATGAACTTAAAGCAAGGTGAAATGCACAGTGAAAGAGGATCAGCTATCTTCGTGTTCAGATACCTCTTCGTGTTCAGAAATTTCATTTCAAAGCTATACTCTTTTAAAGTATTTTCTTCCAAGTTAATCAGAAACAAAAAGAAACTAATCCCTACGTAGTTGCCTCAGACCTGAATCTTGGATCATTAATTCAATACATAGTATACGTTTTTACAAGTGGTTTAATCAATGGCTAAATATTTGTTCAGTGTAACTATTAACATTCATCATCCTTCTTCCTTTATGCGTTAGTTTCTCTGAAAAATAAGCAACAAAGTCTATCCCTTTAGTTAAAAAAAACAACAAAGCCAAAAACCTGGAGATAAATGTTATAACGTGACAGGAACTGGAATCCCTAATGAAAACAGACAATATCCTCTCTTACTGTTTGGTGTGCACATCCTCTGAAGTACTTTGTCTCTGACCAGTTCTTAGCTCCATGCTGTGTTTTTCATACATTCAATAAAATTCACGGGCCACCTATTTTCTCATTGTCAATATCTGCATGTGCTCGGAGAAGATTTCTAATTTTTCCATAAGTAAAATATACATAAATGCAAGTCTAGGATTGTTTCCCCCATAATGTCTCAATGCATGGTTTCTGGAAGTAAACTGATCAGCTAGAATGGACAGAAGTAATCATCTGCCTCAGACTTATGTCTGGTACAATTCTCAAAATAAAGAATTTAAAGTTTGGAATCATGACACACTTTTTGAACCCTGATAATTTCGTTTTTGTTGCTAAAAGTAAATATTTAAATAAAATAAATGTTATTAACGTCATTAGCTCTCTATTTGGCCCATGATTTGCTTATCTGCCAAAGAGATATCTGGTGACTGGAAGTCTGAGACTTGGCTTTATAGTGTGAAAAGAAGCTATGAAGCAGGCTTCTCAGTTTGAATCCCTTTTTACGTTCATTTAACCCATTAATTTTTTCCACCAGGAATAGTATCATAAGTTAGTTAGATGGTAATAGTTAATAGATGTGGAAAAGTACATATACTCCTTAGAATATGTGTTTACTGATAAAACTATGGACATGGTCTGTGCTGAAAAACATTGGGATGGAAGATCCTAATTCCATTTGGGGTTTTTTATGTGAAAGAACTTGCCCCTACCTCAGTTGCCAGTTTCCCCATTCCAGGATTGTGCCTGTCACATGTGAGCTCAGTGGACCATGTCTTTGTTGCAATGAATAACTTAAAACCCTGCCAATACAACTTAGAAGAAAAACTTCCTCATCTCTAAAGTGAGGGTGTTCTCAAAGATGTTTTCCAATTCTTATATTCCACGAATTTAAACATCTAATCTTCTCAAGTAACCACAAAGCAAAGAGCCAGGGAATACAACAAAGACTAGTGTTGGCCGGGCGCGGTGGCTCAAGCCTGTAATCCCAGCACTTTGGGAGGCCGAGACGGGCGGATCACGAGGTCAGGAGATCGAGACCATCCTGGCTAACACGGTGAAACCCCGTCTCTACTAAAAAATACAAAAAAAAAAACTAGCCGGGCGAGGTGGCGGGCGCCTGTAGTCCCAGCTACTCGGGAGGCTGAGGCAGGAGAATGGCGTAAACCCGGGAGGCGGAGCTTGCAGTGAGCTGAGATCCGGCCACTGCACGCCAGCCTGGGCCACAGAGCCAGACTCCATCTCAAAAAAAAAAGGACAAAAAAAAAAAAAGACTAGTGTTAAGACTACATCCTGAAAGTTAAGTTATGTATCTTCACTTCCCCCTTATTTTTAACCTTCTAATTCTACTTTCCCCAACTCTCCTCCAAAACCTTTCCCTAGCCCATTTTAAGTTCTTTACATTCTGACCAAACATTTGTTTCTATTGCTTAAAAAAATTATACATAATTATATGTCTTCTATGTGGCAGGAAATAGTTTAGATCCTGTGGATACAGTAATGAGAAAAACATGTAACAATTCCTGCCTTCCTGGAGCTTACATTCTAGTCAGGGAAGCAGACAATGACCAAGATAAATAAGTAAAGAATAAAGTATATTAGGTAGTGATAACAACTAGAAAGAAAAAATATCTAGGGAATGGGGACAGGAACTGTGAGGGGGCAAGGGATGCAGTTTTAAATGGAATAACCAGAGGAGACCTCTCCGAAAATTTGACACTTGAGTATAAAGAACTAGAGGAAGTAAGGAAGCAAGCCTTACTGATGGAATCACAGGTGCAAGGGCTTTGAGACAATTGTTTTCTGGAATATTCAAGGAACCACAGAGACACCATTATGGTTGGAAAAGAGTGAGCAAAGTGAAAGAGGTAATGGAAAGGCAGGGCACACTAAATAGGTCCTTATAGATCATTGTATAGATCAAGGGTCCTTATAGGACCCCTCCTTTATTCTGGGTGAGATGAGAAGCCATTGAGTTCTCAGTAGAACAGTGACCTGGCTTACTTAAATTTGTTGATGTTTTGTTGAGAATAGACAGTAAGCAGGCAAGGGCAGAAGCAGAGAGACCAGTTAGGAGTCATTACAGTCATCTGGGTTTGAGATGATGATGGTTTGAACTGAGGTGATACAAGAGCCAGCTATATGGACTCACGGGCTATACCCTGCACTGGTCTAGGGAGCACTGTTCCCATCAACTAAAACATGAATTGTTCCCCCTGGGAGTTGTGCACTGCAGTGGTCATGAGGTGGGGTAAGAAAATGAATGTATTCTGAAGATAGAATTGACAAAATCACCTGACAGATTCTATGTGGGGTATGAAAGCAAAAGAGGAGTCAAAGATGATTCCAAGATTTTTGGCCTGAGCAGCCGGGAGACTGGTGTTGCCAATTTACTGAGATGAGGTAGATAGAAGTTTTGGGAGTCATATCCTAAGTTCAGTTTCTGACATGGAAAGACTGAGCTGCCCATTAGACATCTAAGAGGAGAGATATTAGAGAGGCAACTGGGCTTCTGGGCCTAGAGTTTCGGGAGAATGTCCTCCTTAGAGATACAAATGTGGGAGTCATGAGCATTATAAATGACATTTAAAGCCAATACACTGGCTGAGATAACCAAGGGAGTGAATTTGGATAGAAAAGGCCTTCTCACAAGGCCTTGAGGCAGAGAATGGGGAGATGAGAAGCCAGCAGAAGAAACTTAAGAAGCAGCAGCCAGAAAACTAGAAGAAAAATGAGGTAAGTTTGGTATCTTAGAAGCCAAGTAAGCAAGGGTCTCAAAGAGGAAGGAGAATCAGATGATAGGTCAAGTAGAAGACTGCGAGTTTGACCATTGAAATTAGCAAAATGTAGCTCCCTGGTGATCTTAGTAAGAACAGTGTTGGTAGGAAGATGGCAGCAAGAGCCATTTTCAGGAGAAGATGGTAGGAGAGTAACTGAAGACAGTGAGTGAATGGCTTCACAGTGTTCTTGCTGGCCCACAGCACAGCCAAAGAGGAGAATATGGTGTAGACCTGGAAAAGCATCTTACAGATGTGGTGTCTTTACAATGGGAACTATCTGGCTCCTTTCTCCCTCTGTCCTTTTGCCTCTTGAGGATATCATGATCAGCAGAGACTGAGAAACTACTGATAATTCAGAGCTCAGCAATCGGGGCAGTGAAGTATCAGTCTGGGCATCAGACTGCACTGCCTTACCTCAAATTATTGCCACAATTTCAACCTTTCCCTTTCCTTAAACCCCAAGCTCATACCTGTGCCCTTCCTTCTCTCCCAGAAGAAAACCTTATCTCTTCTTTTACTTTGAAGAGCTGAAATAACCAGCTTCTGTTTCAACTTCCCTCACTTCACTTCCAAATTTCTCTAGCTCTCTGCCTATTTTATTTTCTTTCCTGCTCAAATGACAAAGTAAGTTTCCTAAATTCTAAGACTAACCTCTAAGGTGAAAAGTATCTTTGGAAATTCTATTTTTAACATCCATCTCCCAGCCTACCTCACACAGGCATAAAAACATATTTACACATACACACTTCCTCTCTATTGGCTCATCTCCATTGGCTTAGGGAAAAAAAAGTCTATCTCCAAACTTCCGCTCTAGGGCAGAGTTTAATACTTTGAGTCAAAAATCACAACACATTCATGCATTTTATCCAATAATCCTCCTTCTGCTACTCTGTTCTAGGTGCATAATCCTTTTTTGTTTGTTTGTTTGTTTGTTTGTTTGTTTGAGATGGAGTTTCACTCTTATTGCCCACTGGAGTGCAGTGACGCGATCTCAGCTCGCTGCAACCTCCCCCTCCTGGGTTCAAGCGATTCTCCTGCCTCAGCTTCCCGAGTAACTGGGTTTGCAGGTGCACACTACTACGCCCAGCTAATATTTGTATTTTAGTAGAGATGGGGTTTCACCATGTTGGCCAGGCTGGTCCCGAACTCCTGACCTCAATTGATCTGCCCGCCTTGGCTTCCCAAAGTGCTGAGATTACAGGCATGAGCCACCACACCCAGCCACTAGGTGTATAATCTTAAATATTGAAAAAACCATATGTATTAATTTGCTCACTGCAAGGCTATTTATAATCATGGAGAATTAGAAGCAATTTAAATGTTCAAAAGTAGAAGAGCAGACGAGTAACATTAATATGTCAACTCAATAAAATATTCTGCAATGATTCAAAATTATAGTTATGAAGATTATATAATAAAATAGAAAATATTTGACAAGTTATATTTTAAGTGCTTTGCATATATTCTCAATTTTAACCCTCCCAATAATCCATAGGTAGATATTGTTATTCCCATTCTAATCATGAGGAAAATTAGGCACAGGAGATTAAACAACTAGGTCACACATAAGTGGTGGAGCTGGGATTCCACTGTACTGCCCTTCAATATAAAAATAGGTTATGAAGCATTATCTCCAGTGCATGCACATATATATATGACATATTCATTCCTAGGAAAAAAGGCTAAAAGGATATATAGCTAAAAGTGATTGTATGATTGCATTATGGTGGTGGCAGTAGTATTAGAGGTAATTGTTTCTCTTCTCTCCACATATGTTCTGTGTGATTATATGAATTCTATAATATTACATTTAATATATAAAAAATACAAACAAAGTCTATAGGTCTCTTATTTATGAACAACTTCCTTTTAGTTTCAGGTGTACATGAAATCTCAGTCAAGGTTCAAGAAAGGAGAATAGGTCTTATAATCATACCTGAATTTCAGTTCCAGCTATCTCACTTCATAGCTATGGCAAGTAAAGCACGTTACTTAGCCTTTTACTTCATCTGCAAAATAGAAGCTTTTTGTGAGATTGTGTTTTTTTTGTGAGATTTAAATGCAACTAAATGTGCTAAAGAAGAGGTAAAACTGAACACGGTAAATATGTTTCTGCTCCCTCTGCTCTGATGGCCAATCTCTTTTCATTTTACCATCACACATTTTGAACAGTCTGTACTTGTTAGTTTCAGTTCTTCTATTTTTTTTAAGAGGCAGAGTCTCACTCGTCATCTAGCCTGGAGTGCAGTGGCATGATCAAAGCTCACTGCAACACCCAACTCCTGGGCTTAGGGGATCCTCCTGCCCCAGCCTCCCAAGTAGCCAGGACCATAGGCATGCGCCACCACACCTAGCTAATTTTTAAAATGTTTTGTAGAGACAGAGTTTCACTATGTTGCCCAGGCTGGTCTCAAACTTCTGGCCTCAAGTGATCCTCCCACCTCAGCCTCCCAAAGTGCTAGGATTACAGGAGTGAGGTGCCACGCCCAGACCCCATTCTTCTTTGCATATTTATACATCAATCCCTATAGTCTAGATTCCACTCCCAACCCCAATCCAAACCCCAACCCCAATCCAAACCCCAACCCCGTTCTCTACAGATTTTTTCTTCATGTCTCTACTGGTCTTTTGTGCTATCACTGGTCCCTGTGCTATGACTTCATCTAGTTCTTGGCCTCCTCAAGGCCTTGGGGTGTTTGATACTTTGTGGCTCTTTGTCTGAACCCTTTCTCACTGGGTCTCAATGATGGTTGACCTCTCCTTGTCCTCATACCACAATGACTGTTTTCTTCTTTGCTGTATCCTTCCCTGGCTAAGCTCCCATAAATCATGCTTGGATTTAAATGTTACCTAGATTTTTGTCTCATATCTCTTTTCTATCTGAACTTTCAGAGCTTCTCCAGTTCCATGGTTTCAGTTGTCACCTCTCTACAAATGACTTACAAATTAACATTTGATGGATTCTGTCTGCAGTTCACCCTAGAGAATACTTTAAAGTCAACATGTTGAAACCAAACTCATCATCTTCTCCTCAATCTCTTTTTCATTCAAGAGTCCCATCTGATTCAATCACATCATCGTCTCCTTAGTCATTTTCCAAGTCCTTTCCTTTTCCTCACCTCCATCCTTCTTTCAACATTTCAATCATTTGTCAAATTTAGTTGATTCTGCTTTTTATAAAGATATTATGTGCATCTCCTTTCCCTTTTTTGTATTGCCATTACATAGCTGAGGCTCTTATTATAACTAATTTGGAATATTGAAACAGCCAGCCAACATGTCTCCAAGCCTCTACTCACTTTCCTCTCCAGAACATGTCTGCTGCTACAAAACAATTATCTACATAACGCAGCAATTTTCAACCATTGTTTTCAGTGTAACACAACTCAGCAAGAACTCCTGTCAAAAACTACATGATCGTGATTTTCTAGGTGGTATCAAATAATAATGTAAAAAAGTCCAACAATGTGAACCACTGACTTAAAATTATTTATTCCTTCAATCACACAACAGCTAACTACATGACAAGCACTATTTTCAACACTAAGGACACAATGTGATCAAAACAGACACACACTCTACCTTCCTGAAGTTTACAGTCTCATAAAATGAGATAGATAGGAAAGAAATATCTAGTCAGATGGCAGTACCTGCTGTGGAGAGAAATAAGGCAGGGTAAAGAGTATGGAAAGTGGTAAGAGGTAAAGGATCGACATCCTAGAGGACATTCATGTCAGGCCTCACTGAAAATGATGCTTGTGCAGAGACCTGAAGGAGTTGAGGCAATGAGCCATCAGGATATCTGGGGTGAGAAAATCTAGGCAGAGGGAGAAGCATGCTGAGCCTTTGAGGACAGGGAAGAGGTGGCCATGGTTAGAACATAGTTGAGAGGAGCATTGTAGGAGATGAGATCAAAGATGTAGCAGAGGTCCTGATCACCTAAGGCTTCATAACCATTTTTAGGACTTTAGCAGTTACCTTAAGTAGGATGAGGAGCCACAGAAGATTGAGAGGGGAAGGAAGCCATTTTGTGGCATACTTTATAAAAGGATCACTATGGCAACTGTGTTAAGTATAGTGTATGGGGTGATGAGAAATGGATAAGGACTAAAGTAAAATAATTGACATAATCTAGTAAAGAATTCAAGTAGGCAGTTAGATATATTAATCTGGAGGTCAAGGGAGAGATGAAATAAATAATTTTGGAAGTCTTTGGCACACAGTTGGTTTTTAAACCCTTGAGAGTGGATAAGCTGACACCAAAGGACCGAGTGCAAAGGGTAAAAATAAAGGTTCCAAGGACTAAGCCCTGAGACATACCAACATTTAGGGGGTAAGCAGATGAGAAGGGAGCACCACAAGGGACTAAGAAGGAGCTGCCGCCAATCTCCAGTGCAACATGAAGGCAAGAGCCTCATTAGATTTAGGTCCAGAGAAAATCAGAAGAAAGAAATTGGAATAGGGAGTGAGTGATAATTTCACATATATCTAGCTAACCCACAGCTACCTTGATGGGAGCTCTGTCGGTGGGAAGAGGCAGGAAGAGCCTGATTAAGTGGATTCAAGAAAGCCTAAGAGGAAATGAGTTGGATACTACAAGTATGGAAAGTCTTTGAACACGTTTTGCCTTACAGGGGGGAAGAAAAACGAGGTAGCAGTTGGAGAGAATACAAGCTGAAGACAGTTTTTAGAAGGCAGTGATGTTACAGAATATTTGTATAAGACAAGCCAATGGAGAGGCGGAGATGACGATGCAAGAGAGATCCATTGCAGGAGCAGTGTTCTTGATGGGGGATAGGGGATGGAACCTGATGGACAAGTGGAGTGGTGTGATCATAGATCACTTTGATCTAAAGACCATCTCATCAAGAACTCCAACAACTTTCCCCCACTGCCTCCTTTGCATAACACCAAAGGTCTATCTTTGTGTTCTAACCACAGCCCACATTTCATCTATGAAAAGTGAATACTCTTCTAACTTGTATCAGCCTCTTCATGTTTATGCACACATCTAGGATTCCTTTCCACTTTGTACTATTGAGTAAGGAAAGAAGGCTATACATATTCAGTAGAAGCCGTACTTCGAGTATCCATGCAACCATCTGGATTTTTACTTTCAGTAAGTATAGTATTCTATACTTACATGAGATATTCAACACTTTTGTTATAAAATGGGCTTTCTGTTAGGTGATTTTGCCCAATTGTAAGCTAATTTAAGTGTTCTGACCATGTTTAGGCTAGGCTAAGGTATGCCATTCAGTAGGTTAGGTGTACTAAAAGCATTTTTGGCTTATGATATTTTCTAATTACCATGGGTTTATTGGGATATAACCTCCATGGTAAGTTGAAGAGCGTCTGTACCTGGTGAAGCATTGTATTGGCTGATCTGGAAGCCACACATATCACTTCTCACATCCCATTGGAGAGCAGTCAGTCACATGGTTGTACCTGATCACAAGAGAGACTGGGAAATGTATTGTTGCTGGGCATCTACTTTATGACGGTGGAAGAAGCGTAGCATGGGTTTGGGTGGACAACTGGTAAACTCTTCATAGGCATCCTTTATGATACCAGTAGTTCTTTTTTAATATGGATGAGCTTATAAAATTTTAAGCAATAAAACATAAAATGTACAAAAGGGTACAAAAAGGAATTCAAATATGCCATTAATCCTTTCTTAACGAGACTATCAAATATTCTCCTTCTCTTAGAGCTCAAGGTTAGAATAATGAACCTGTTTTGACTAACAGCATTCCTGTAGCCTTCAGATTGAGCTGTTTGTATATTGAGAGAGGCATTTTTGTGTGTGTCCTCTATTAAAGCTTTGTCAGCATTTTACAGTTTTAGAAGATGAATTTGTTTTTGTTCCAAGTGTTTTTAAGTGCTTCAGTCAGTGGTCAAACAGGTTTTGAGCCTAGCTTTCAACACCAACACAGAGAGGGAGAAAGAAAAATAATCGAAAATAAATTCCACAGTCTAAAATGAACTTTTATCAAGGCTTTTGCTCTTTTAGACTTGAGGTTATCTTTATAATTAAGGAGAATGGTTTTTAAAATTTAGTTCCTCTGACACCCCAAAATTATCAAAATAAATTATGCCACAGTGATTCTGTGTTTTGAAAGTCATTGATAGGACTTATATGAGTCAGAATTTTATGGATTATAAACTAGGCTTTATCTGGTTGAAAAAAATCGCAACACAAGAAGCAACTTTATTAAATTAGACCTAAAGTCACAATCTGTTCTTTCCTGCTTTTTAAAAATTACCTATTACCTTTAAAAGATCCCAAATTTAGAAGAGGAATTAAAATAAAAGTTAATATAATAAAACACTTCCACAATATTCTGTTACTTCAACATCTAATCAATAAAAACATTAATGGACTACTCTTTTACCACACCTGGTAGAGATATGTTTGGGACATAAAACAGTTTAAAACCTTCAAAAGACAATGACTCAATATTTTCTTGTAAGACAAGTACTATTAGCACCTGGAGCACATCTGAAGGTCTACTTCTCAAAAGCATTCTGCATTTCAGCATTATTTTGACCTGTACATTACACTTTTCCCTTCCCTCATCTTAGTGAAGTAGAGAGATTACTGATCTATTTCTTTATCTTAATCATTCCTCCCTAACCCCAAAACAAAGAATACAAATTAGAATCTACAAAATGTATTGTGCCCATGGAAATACATAGTTTTGTTACTGTACTCATAGATGTTTACTACCCTTGTTAGTTTGATTCTGAAAAAAAAAAAAAAAAAAAAATGCTTTCCCGGTTGTAACATTCTTCAGATTTTCCATTTCCAAAAGGTATAGGTGCATCCCAGCTACCTTAGAAAAGGAACACTGTGTACCTGCATGCTGTTTTAGTGAAACCAGACAATGAATATTCAGCAGGCTCAAATGTGTACAGAAATAACATGACAATTAGAATTACTAAAAAGCCTTAGAGAAGAATATTGAACAATATTGGAAATCAGCCTTTGTGAATTACATCTACAAAACCTCAAGTCGTTGGAGAGTTCTTAAACTTATGGATAAAACATGTAAAAAGTGGTAGGGATGGAGTTGAAGAAGTTAATACTTGTTTTAACCTGGAGGTCAGCTAAGCTTTCTCACATCTCACAACTGCTTTTTGCAAAGCTGTCTATTGTGTGACCTAACTGACTTTATTCTGTAGTTCCTAACGCCTGTTTCAGTTATATTTTGGTTCCTCTGTTTAGGAAAAAAAAAAAAGAAAAAAGCCATCTTCTAACCTTCTAACATCTTCTAACTGAAATATCTCTAAATTTATATAATGCTATTATGTTTTATTTTCTGTTCACTCTTATTCTTTCTGAATATTTCTTTTTTATTTTATTTTTTTCTTTTAAGCTATCTCCTACAGGAAGGATCTGAATATTTCTTAGCCTTGATCTGAAAATGATTAGTTCTTTGGAAATAGTCATTTACATGTAATTATGAATGTATCATTTCATTGGCGCTGCTGTGAAATGAACTGAAGATAGAGGGTTGTGCTTTCCTTTGGAATTCATGTTTCAGAGCTTTAGGAAAACCTAATACTATTGCACTAGATCTTACACAAAAGATTCTGATAATCTATTGAAGATTACCAATGAGAACAAAGATTCTTTGTCATAGATACATCCCTCTTCATCAGGAAAGTCACATTCAGGTAATAAGAGCAATTATTCTTGATTTAATGGGAGCCATTTTATAAAGGCCTCTTCTAACTCAAACTTTAGAGGTATGAATAAAATTGAATGTTGTAATTTTTAATTTCTCAGATCCATTCTAAAATTATCTAAGTGTGTAAATTGATGCTCAGTATTCTAGTATTCTAATGGCAGACACAAACACTGTATTTCCTGTTCTTCGGAGAGTGTCTTGACTGTGAACAAATAACAGTAAAATATTTTCCTTGGAGACATTATAACAAACATCTTGGAGATATTATAACAAATAACAATAAAATGTTTTTCTTGGTTCAGAAACAATAACATCAACAATTCATTAATTATATTATTAACAGTATTCATTAAACGTACCAGGCATTATTCTATTTTTTTTTTTTTTTTGAGACGGAGTCTCTCAGTGTTGCTAGTCTGGAGTGCAGTGGCGCAATCTCGGCTCACTGCAACCTCCGCCTCCCAGGTTCAAGCAGTTCTCCTGCCTCAGCCTCCCAAGTAGCTGGGACTGCAGGCACGTGCCACCACACCCAGCAAATTTTTGTATTTTTAGTAGAGATGGGGTTTCACTTTGTTGGTCAGGATGGTCTCAATCTCTTGACCTCGTGATCTGCCCGCCTCAGCCTCCCAAAGTGCTGGGATTACAGGTGTGAGTCACCGCGCCAATCATTATTCTAGTACTTTATGTATCACTTTATTTAATCCTCATGACCACCCTATGTTAACTATTGTTGCCATCTTCATTTTCCAGATGAGGAAATTAAGGCTGAAGTAGGGTCATACAATTGGCAAATGGTGGAACTGGAATTCTAACCCAAGTATTCTGATTCAGAGTCACCGTCATAACTATTATGTTATGATATCTCTCTTTGTTTCTATTCTTTAATGGAGCCCAGGGTGTCAAACTGAGAATTCCAGGCAGATTGGCCAAACCAACATAAATGGAAAATAATTCAGCTATCTACCAAGCCAAAGATTAGTTTTCTATTCTAATTATGTGTTTATTTTGTGGAGATCGTTGTAAATGCCAACTTCATGGGATTATTGTGAACCTTAATTAGATTTACTTAGTAAAGGGTTTTATTATAATGGAATGTTATTGATATGTAGATGAACATATGTTACTTTCATATATGCATAATTTACTTTGATGACACAGGATGAGTGGATTATGCTTAATATCCTTTTAATGCAGATATAAATCTGAGTTAACAAAATTCAGGTCCAAATTTCCAAGGCAGCTTTGTTTTTGAGTTTGCTGAATTCAGATATTCTGTTTGCTTATGTGTAATCTCCCTTCAAGGAAATGGCTTACTTATTCTGTTCCAGTCACCTGAATGATATTTAGAAAGCATTGGCCATATTCACAGAGGCAGTCAAAAAAATCTTACATATATGCCTCCTGGTAAGCAGTAACCCTACCTGGTCAGCTGAAAATGCATACTATTCAAATTAGGTTTTCTGTCTTTTTCCATCTTGGCTAATATAAAGATTAACATTAAATATTGTAGAAAGGTTCTTAAATTTTCATTTCTGTTTATAGATATTTTACAGCTTATGTATAAGCTACATGTTACTCTAGATAATATTAGCAGTACACACTAAGTATGTATGTGTGTGTGCATATATGTATGTATATATACATATATGTGTATACTCCACCTTCAATTTTATCAATATACACTGAATATATATAAATGTGTGTATGCATATATATATATACATTCTTAAACATATATATATAGAGAGAGAGAGAGAGAGAGAAAATGTTACATCAGTTTCTGATGAGATTCGAGGTCAGATTCCTCAATTCTAAGTCTGACCCACCCTGATTCTGTAACAATCTGGGTTTTGCTATTTAGCTGTCCAAAGTGGATAATACCTAAGAGAGACATTATAGGGCACAATGGCCATTTCTGTGATGCTGTCACATATCTTTGTTAAAAGGATGATAAAGTTCAATAGACAATTCTATGAAAGTAGGATATAATAAACTGTCATAATTTTACTAGTTTAAACAAAGATAAAAATATGAGGACTAGAATTAGTTTATATACACATATTATGTGATTTTTCTATTTTAAAGAAAGGAGGGTCTGCATTGCATATTTCTTACCATTCCTGTTGGACAACCAATAATGGTTCTGTTACAGAATATGGAAAGTCTAAATTCCACTGAATCTCATGAGAGAACCAGACCTGATGGTTTTGAACGGATGTCCGATGAAAGGTAATTTTAGAATTATCTCCTAATATTCTTTCCAAGGGCAGGAAAAGGTTATTTTCATGTAATGCAATGTGAATTATAAGAACTAAAAAGAATGGATTTAAAGGACTATATATTTACCAGCAATATTTTATAGCAAGGAAAATGCTTAGAATGGAAAATCTATCACAGTGCTATTGAAGGCAAATAACTATAGTCATGTTTATTTGTGTTTCCAGTTTGTTTTGTTTTGATTAATTTTTCGTTTTGTGTTTTGTTTTTGAATTTTGTAAGTATTAGGCTTAGAGCTACTCAACATACTCTTAAAATAAAATTATAATATCAATGGATGAAAAACATTGTTATAAAACAAGTAGATATTTTATGATTTTGTTGTTGTTGCTGTTATTTATAGGAAAGGAGGTGAAAAAGATGGTGGACACACTCAGCATTGCGAGGTGAGTAACTAACAAGCAAGAGTAAAACTGTGATGGGGCTGTTCATACACTCTTCAGTGTCCCTCTGAAATATTAGTCTGTCAGTAAGGGACAATGAGCTAAGTAATATGACTGTGATTGATTAGAAAGGCAAATACCAAACTTAAAGATTCCTTGAGAAATCATAAGAACTCCATTATTTTCCTTTGTGAATTATTTTGTTTTGCTTATGATGATAAACTTTAATAGCACAAGAATTTCTCTTTAGATTTTCTATAAAGTAAAACAAAACAAAAAGTCAAAGCTACTGGTTTTATTTTCCACAATTTGATGCATTTTTTAAGTGATTGAAATATGTAAGTAGTGAGTCTTAGTCACAAGGATTAGGTCATGAATCTTCAAATTAAATAAATTCACTTTGAGTTACTCAATCCAATTTGTTTGCTGAGTTTTGTCTCTCATTTTAAATAGACATTGGAGAAAAAAGTCTCTCACCTCCCTTATGTCATCTGTATCTTCAAGTTTTATTTACTTCCCTGGCCTCCCACTTGTCCTCCTGGCATCACCATGCTGACCCAAGTATTTGGTTTCCCTTTCTCCCAACTCCAGCTCCCATTCAGTGTGCCGAGCATCATTTTTATTTCATGTATGTGTATGCAATCTACTACCTCCAGATACTTCCAACTCCACCTTCAATCTTATCAGTTTTGCTTTTCAAGAAGTAAAGTTTTTCTTAACCCACTCTTAAATTCTGACTGTCGATATAAAGAGAACATTCCCTCTAACGCAATAATTCTTAATCTCTGTTGGGCACTGACCGAATTCACTGATGGATTTAATCAACAACATATATTAAATCCTACTAGGTACAGGTACTGTGCTAGGAGCTGTGATTTAATGACAGCCACAGTCTATTCCCCCATGGAGTTTTACAGCTTAAAAATCAGAAAGCTACAGACCCTCTTAGAAAATTGTATTATCATTAAAAAATGTGCATGACACCAATATGGCACAAGTATACATATGTAACAAACCTGCACGTTATGCACATGTACCCTAGAACTTAAAGTATAATAATAATTTTTAAAAAGTGCATAAAAATCCTAGAAATTAATCCCCACTCCCTGAACACACGCTAATGCTCATATCTACTGTATTCAACTCTTGTCATATATATACTTCTTCACTAGATAATTTAGCCAGATAATAGGAGGGGAATGCTTCCTCTTTCTGACCCCACAGCTTCTGAGCCACTTTTTTCATCTATTTCCAACTCATTTATGCTTCCTTCCTTGGGACCCAGGCAACAAGCTGACATTCTTTTCTTATCTCTAGGCATCTTTTTAAAGATCATGTTTCCCCCATGTTAGTGTCATGTTGTGTTTTGTTTTTTATGGTTTTATCCTTTCACTGCCATCTTTCTCCACTCACAGCAAGCACCTACTCATCTCCCATCTAACATGATTTTAAAGAAAATTGCTTTGCCAGTCTCCTGGAGAGGTCTTCTCAGTTCTTTCCTTTTGTGCCTGTTATCTTTTATGAGGTAAAAGGGAATAAAAGTAACTTTTGTGAATGGACTTCATAGCATTAACTCATAAATTCCAAGTAGCACACAAACTAAATGGCAAACTAAACTGAACTCAGTCTGCCTTGGTCTTTGGTGGACAGCTCCCAGGACAGTGGATGAATCATGGGGAAACAATCTCACATCCTTCTTCCATGTGCCAAGTCCTCTTCTTATGTGTGTTATCCATGTGCAGCCACCAATCAGTGCCCAGTGCCACTGCTGGCACTGCTTAGGCATTCACTAATAATAATCATTGTCATCATGATGGTTTTGGTTAGGAGATAAAATTAGGTGGTGAACTAAAATCTAGACTAAGCTCTCCATGTCACCTTTCTATCACAGCTGCACCAAAGGAGAAAAATAAGACATCACTACACAAGATTGGGATGATTTCTACTTGTGAAAGCATGTGCTTCTTTCACTGAACGAAATTTATTGTGTTATTATCCATGAAAGACAGTGAAAAGAACTGTTTTCCATTTTGTAGGGGTTTTTTCTTTGTTTCAGTGTGCTGTTATTTACTATTTTTTAATATATGTAGTACTTCCTAAAACTTACACCACCCAATATTTAATCTGGTTTTCTAGTAAAAACATCAATAACCTTTCATTTTCAGTGATGAAAAATAAGTCTATACTTTGGTTACTCCTCCTAGAGTTCTGTTTAACCAGTATTTATTTTGTTTCAGGTCTCATTGCATAAGATTGAGATGTCAGATTTTACAGAATATATATTGTAATATTTCTAATTTTGTTTTCTATTAAGATAGACTTCGTCCTTATTAGTATTGTGATTTAAAATTCTCCTTGTAAAATCTCAGATTCATATAAGATAACATAGCAAATGACAGCTCTTGCGGAAAGGTGATTTTTTGCGGGGGACTACTGTTTCCATTAGAATGAGGAACACTTGTTTTCAGCCTCAGAAATGCTCTTTAGAGACAGGCAGAGAGAGGCTTCTCTTAGATCTGCGGCTCGAAGGCAAATGAAGTTACAACTGTGACCCCAGTTCTTAAATAATCAGTTTGCAGCCTTAAATGTGTTTTGTTTGAAGGTATGTGTTGAAAGTGAATATGGGCTTATCCCTTTATTTCATATCTTTTTAATTTATTTTAATTATGCAACTAATCTCAGAAGTTCTGAGATCTCAGATGGGCATTGATCAATAATAGTTACCCATTTCTATTTCATAAGAGTTCCTTATGTGGTTTGGATTAAAATTTGTTTAGTGACACACTGCCAATGAGAAAAAAAGTCAGGAGTCACTTTGAAATGTCCAAAATTAAAGTACAATTTCTTCAGGTAGGTTCAGAAAGGCTGATATTTTAATAAAATATCTTATCTGGGCAATATGAAATGAGATAACATGAGGAAGAGCCTAGCACACTGCTCCCTGGGCATGCAAAATCTACAGTCTTTGTTCTTCTGTGTATTTTTAAACTCTTTTAACAAACTACAAGTATCCAGAAGATAGGTAATCCTTAAAACTAGCATTTTCTAGATTCTAAAAGATATCCCTGAAATTACCGATTTTCAGAGTTCTGTTTCCAAGGGAATTTATACTTTACGCTTCAATTTAATCCCTGTTTTCTATGATGAAAATATTTTATTCTTCTCTATAAAATCCAGAATATTAAAACTAAAACCTTACAATGAATCTCTGTTGAGAAGTCAAAACAAGTAAGAATTATTAACTACATGTGAGGGAATTACGTTATCTGGGAGAGATCATTTTATGTCAGAATTACAAGGTTAGTGAAGTGTTAAGTTCTTTCAAAATATTTTTACATTCTTTATGCTTTCTAAGCCTACTGCTTAAGAGAGCTTAGAAGCATACCTTTGATAACAAACAAGACATTCATAATTTTAAAAAAAAGACTAGTTCCATGTTTCTTATCCTGCTTCAAAACAAAAAGGAAAAGAAAAAGAGAGAAGGAGAGAAGACAAGGCTTTTCAATCAAGACTGAGAATTAATATTAGTTATCACAAGATCTTAAGTGCAGGCTCTTATTTGCCCTGAAAAAGTGAATTTCTGAAAAGTATTTATGAAATGGATGACTGTTATTTTGACTTCACTGTTTTCATGGAAGCTTTAGGACTTTGTTTTAATATTATAACCAGAAAAATTAACAAGCTCTATTTACTTCACATTCGCTTCCAAATCAATCCAATAGCCAAAGCCTAATGAAGCTTTGGAGTTCACATGGATTTTGAAAATTTATGTCCACTTTTCCTTTATTGTCAGGCCAAACAAAAAATGTTTGTGGTTCTGTGTAGTTCTTCTGTTAATACTGTCTTTTCTTCCTATGCAAACTGCATTATATGGCATATTTTCTGATATTGTCATTCCTGGCTCTGATAAACTATTAGACCACTTAACTATATCCTGTGCAGGGCAATAGAAGGAATAAAACAAAAATTCGCCAACTATTTGAAGCCAGAGAAAGAACAGGATCAAATAAAGTCTGAGGATAGAAAAAGGTAGGTCCAGCTGGACAGGGATAAGTCTTGGCAAAGATTAGACTGATAGCTTCATAATTAATGGCTCCTTGACCTGAATGTGAAATGTTACCTGAGGCCCCAGGAGAGATGAGCTCTCTTTATATTTGCCCCCTAGCATCCTACGTTTCTTTTATAACACACATGATACTTGGCACTTGTATGTTCAGTGTCTCTCTCTTGCACTAAATTCCTTATCTTGCTTGCTACTAAATTCCAGTGCCAGGGACATAGCATGTGTTCAGTAAACACTTGCCAAATGTATGAATGAATGAATGGGAAAGGAAGGTAGGGTATAAATGGAAATAACATTGTTTATAGTTCCTATAGGCTGTTTTATACACACTTTTCATTTTAATCCTCACAAACCTTACAAAGTCTTGTTCCTGTATTTGAGGAAAAAAAAAAAAAAAGCTAAAGTTCAAAGACGTTTACTCACTGAAAGTCTTGCAGCTAGTAAAGCTGGTGTCTAAACATGAGTCTCTGCCTCTAAAACCCATCCTAATATGCCACACTATGTTGTCTCACCTAAAAGCCAAACACTCGATTTGTTTCAATACACAAATATTTGGTGTGTTTTCATATAGTGCAGCATTTTTGACGATGTTTAGCATATGACATCACAGTACAAGGATCTTGGAGTTGAAAATTGTGAAATTAATTTACTTACTTTGTGATTTAACAGAAGATATTAGACATGTAAACAACAAAAGTGTAAACCAAAAATATTTTTATATTTGAGAATGCCTTTGACGTTTTAACCTTAATGATCTAGTAGGAGAAATAGATAATATTTGCAATACTATGTGAAGAGCCCTGTTAGAGAGGGTGGTGCACCTGGGCAAGATGCTTCACCCAGACTGCGCTAACATTTGAAGGCAGGGCGGTTTTTATGCTAGTGTTTACGGAGCCTGAAGAACTTCACCATGGGCCATAGGACATAGGATAGGCTCCCTGGCACCCACATGCACAAAAAACCATCAGCAGTCTGCAACCCCAGGCAAGACAACCCTGTCACATCATAGACCAGCAGGGCCAAAAGTTGGGACTTGGGCAAGTAAGAAAGCAACCTCAGGGATTGATGGGAGCACAGCAGGACAGGGCCAGTCTGTACGTGCGTTTCCACATGCAGTTGGAGTGTGCTGTGCTTAGGGTGTCCAGGGCTATGCCAGCTGGTGGAGGTTTGTGGAGGAGGGATCTCTCCACTGCTGTACCACAAATCAGCCAGGAAGTATAGAAGCTCATGTAAGTTGACATAGGTCTATGATGTGAATTACCTAATGCCTCATTATATATGACACATCCTCACCCTCTGTATACAATGGCTCTGGCCATCCTTTCCTGGATTCCAGAAACAGTGACCTCTGTACTATTCCTGAAACACAGAAAAACTGACCGTGCCCCAGAGCCTTTGCACTTGGCTTCTTTCTTCCTGGAATGCTCTTTCCACAAATGACCCACTTTCTCACCTCCTGTCACTTTATCACAGAGACCATCCCTGACCACTCAATATAAAACAGAGGCCTCCACCACTACCACCAACATCCCTCTTACTTTATTTTTCTTTTATTTGTTATATTCCTTTATTTTTCTCCAGAACCCTAACAGTTTTTTGTTAACTGTCTTCTCTGTAAGACTCATTATGACAGAGATTTTGTGTGTCCACCATAGTTTCACCAGTGCGTGAAAAAAACATCTAGCAAATAGTAGGTACTGAAAAATCATTTCTTTTGAATAAGTTTTGTCTTTGTATCTCTAAAGACATAATAGGCAGCCCTATTATGAAATAATATTTTTTGAATATATAAGTATATAATATTTAGCCCGGTATATAAGGCCTTTCACAGTCCAGCATCTACTTAGCTGACACCCCTGTTATCTGCCATTCCCCCTTCTTGTTCTAAGCGCTGGTCACCCTGAAACTCTTCTCTTGCTGTAGCCAAGCATGCCACGCTCTCATGCCTGCATCTGCACTTGGTATTCCTCCTTCCTTCTGTGTGATGTGCCGTCCTCCCTCACCCCTCCAGCCCACACCTATCTGCCCCCAAATCAAAATTTCTGTTGCTGATTCATGATGGATACGCTAGTGGCTCTTTTCACTAAAATGTTTTCATAATGCATTTGACATTGTCTTCCATCCTTTGTTGCAGTATGCCTCCCCTCAAATTGCAAATGTATTTGCCTTGTCTCCAATTCCTCTCTCTAGCAATTCTGAGGCGTGCCGGTGTTTTATTCATTTGTCTTCATATGATGTCAGATAGTAGTAGAGAAAGAATGATGGCTTTCATTTGTGTCTCTCCTGCCCCAGACATCATGCTAGAGGCCCTTCATACCTTCTGACAGATCTTCGAAAGAACTTTGCAAAGTTGGTATCACTTATATCATTTTAAAGGTTAGGTAATGGAGGCTCAGAAAAGGGAAGCAACTCAGCCAGGGCACCAGGCTAGTAAATGTCAGAGCCACACTTCAAACCCAGGTCTGCCTGTAAGCAAAACCCTTGTCCTTTCCATGGCATGATGACATAAATGACTTGATGTATATTCCTCGTGAAGGAAATGCCATACTTGAAAAATGAAATCGTATTTCTAGTATTCTTTTTTTGATGCCTGTAAAGGTAATGAGCATTTTAAATCTTTTTGAGAAAATGCTTATTTGCTATATGCATATTCTCACTCTCTTTTGCTTTCCCCCGCCTGCACCCCTGCTCCCCCACAACCCAGGCACACACACAATTGGTGACTGAGTGGCTTTGTAACTTAAAAAGCTGAGAACTAGATTTGGGCATTTAACCCTGGTCCACTTAGGCTTTAGCTTCAGCGAAAAATACTTTTTGTGACATAAATGCCTAATCTGGCTTTTTCCCCAGTAAACAAACTGCATTTTTAAAGTATCTTAAATCTCCAGATTTACTTGGCATTTCTATAAGACTTTAGTGGCTCATCAGGACCTGGATGATGGTATTTCATTTTATCCCAAATGTGAAGAAAATATGTCTCCATGCATCATTTCAGGGAAATATAATAGTAGAAAGCCCTGGCTATTCCCTGATGATTTCAAAGTGGGTTGGATAGCTATTAAAAGTAGCTGCAAGTCTTAAGTAGTGCTTTAAGCATAGGAACGTTTCTCATACATTAATGAAATCACTTTTGATTTCCAGATGTTTTTAGTTTTTTCATTTAATTATAGTATATTTGCCAAAGTACATTTGTAGTTACTCCAAAAGAAGATCTTTTGTACCCATCTGTACTACTTAAGGAATACATTTGTGAGCAAACTGTTTCATAAACACTTTTGTTTATAATTGTATGAGACAGGGAAGACTGACAGTGGTTGAATTTACGAATGACCCAGAGAACAACGTTTAAAAAAAATTAATTTCAGTGCAATTTGTTTAAACATAAAATGATTGATGTGAATATCAGCCTTTTGGGGAGGATTTCTCCATTCCCTCAGATGTCCTAGCCTGGTGTAAGCAAGTGTAGCCAAGTATTTAATATTCAGAGTAGATGAATAGTAGGAAAACAAGTGACAGTTGCGTATTTGTAAGACATGAATTATGCATCACTGACTTGCCAGCTCTTGACTTTTTACTTAAAAAAAAAAAAAAAAATTGCTCCCTATGTAATTTTGGCTCATTTCCAGAGTCCGTATTCTTTACTGCTAGCTGAGATGAGACACCAAACCCCGGTGCTGTTTGAATTTGCGCAAACAATGCTTTAATACCCAGAGCTCCTCCATAAATAGTCTGTTCTCCCAGTACTCAGCGAGAAAACAACCACAGGAAATCTGGGAATGTGCAGCTAGCCCCGCTTAATTGATCTAAGCAGCCAGGGCTGGCAGGGGAGCTTTCACGTACACAGTCTCTGTTCCTGGCTCACAGGACTGTTTACCTAAGGGGCAAAGAAGTCCACCTGCGAAAGACACCATGTTGCTACTACAGCCTTAGCAACAGCAGTAGCCCGGTTTTCGTTGTTGTTGTTTACAGTCAGGAGAGCCATACTCCTTTAAGAAAACACCAAACTCCTTTCCCTCATTCCTGGCCCCAATCAGTAATCACCAAGACTGTCAGCTGCCTGCAGTTATCAGGAAGAGCAGCCTGGGGAAAGTTAAAGGAGCACAGATGGACAGTTGCTTTCTGCATGCAAGTGGCCAGCTAGGATCCGGGGGGCATCCAGCCATGATTTTTATTTCTGTGCTGGATGCATTAGCAGCTGTGGCTTGGAAGGTTTTATCCTGAAGGAGTGGAATTGCTGCAGACGTTTTTGGGTTTGGGCGAACAGTAGATATTTGGGGACATTGTGCTGTTATTGCAGAGCCCCACAATGAAGATCCAGGAGCATCCTAGCCTATCTGACACTAAACAGCAGAGGAATCAAGATGCCGGTGACCAGCAGGAGAGCTTTGTCTCCGAAGTGCCCCAGTTGGACCTGACCGCATTGTGTGATGAAAAGAACTGGGAAGGTAGGGTTGTCTGATACTTGGATGATTTGCCATCATTAAAGCATATATAAATAAGCACAAATGAGAGGCATGTAACTGTGTGAGAGTGTGGGTGAAAGAGAGAGCTATGCATGCAGAAGTAACTGCATTTCTAAATGACTGAAAATCCTTGACCTGGCATAGGAATACCTCAGGGTAAATGTTGCTGAGGGCGGCTGCAATCTAAGAAAGAAAATACGCTTGCCCTTCATCATAGTGTCACCTTGCAGGCCTTTTATTTTTCTTTGTGACTCACCAGGGGCGCTGATATGTGCGTGTCTTTTCCCCCTCATAGTACCAAGCCGAGTAATAGGGAACCGGTGTGCTCTTAGGATTTCTACCTTCTGTGGCGCGATCTTCCCCTGCTGCATGCCAGCCGCCTGCCTCTTTCATGAAATCTCCTTCCCATTTTTCAAGAACGACGTTTTGGTTTGCTTTGTTTCTATGTTTGTTTTTATGGATAGATTTTTTTTTTTCAGGTTAGCAAATTTAAGGAATTTGCTTATCAAAAAGAACACTGAATACATGCATCTTACTGAAAGCCTGTAATACAGTGAGTGTTTCAGATTTTCTAGAGACTTTGGTGAAAACGTTAGAAATGTACTTGCAAAGAAGAGAGTAGCCTTGTCAAAATTGTGTTTCTGGGAGGATATTGCAGCAGTTTTATCTAGCTGCTTGTTCTTTCATTATCCATGTGTCTGCATCCAAACACATACCAATGTGGATCCAAAATAAATGCCAATCTACCTCTATACAGTATGTGCGTGACGGCTGCAAGGAGGGAAAAATTGTGCACCTGATTCCAATACAGCAGCATGACTTAACACAATGACTTACCGGGGGTCTTAGCTGTGAAAAATCAGTCCCGTTTCAGCACGTGGATCTCCTTGTCTTCTCTCCCTACCCACTTCCCCCTCTTTTTTAATCCAAGAAGTTATGTTAATGATGTTAGATGAAGGATCAGGAGGAAAGCTGAAAAGACCACCAGGTGAGAAAGAGTAAACTCCATTTCTGGCATCCAGGGCTTCAGTGAAAACAAACTATTTTTTACTCTAGTTCTGTCCTTGCAATCTAAGAAACCTGTTCTAGTTCTTTTTATATAATTAGGCAGTGGATTTGAGATTTTGTCAGACATTTTCAGCTCAAAAGGCATTCACTGAGCAGCAAAACGCAGGGTTGTTTAATTTGTAGTTTCAGTTATATATTCCTGAGTACCTTTATGTTCTTTCATTTTTGAGTACTGTGAAAAAATCACGTTAGTTTTTAATTCATACGTTAAAAACAACCTTTGCCCCCACCTCCCCCAAAAAAAGTCCCATAGTAGTCACTGTTACCCAAATAAAAGAAAAATGTAGTAACCAAAAAAATAAATGTTATATTTGCACAAGTCTTAGTGATATGGTCTACACTAAAGCTCTAGATAAAAACTAGGATTTTTGGTTAGAATTCAAATTAGCCATATTTTTTCTTTCTCCTAAAATGGACTCAGTTTGTTATTTTTATCTTGGTTAGTCATAAATGTATCGTCTCTCCCAGCCACGGAAATGCTAATATAAAGCTGAGAATACTCTTCAGAGTGACCGCACGCCAGTTTATAGTTTCCTTAAAGCTATTAACATAAAGAATTTTCCTTCAGATTATAATTGAAGGAACCAACATTTTATTTTAGAAATCTAGATGGATTTTTTTTTAAGTTATTGGAAAAAAATACATTGCATTTTGATAGGCTTGGGAAAGTGGATTGTGTATTCCAAGTAGTTTTTGAGATAACTTGCTTTAACTTTTTTGTTTTTGTTTTGCCAATTACCGCATTTGTTATTGAACGTACATATCTTTAAAATCTACATGAATTCACACTAAGGCCATTCTGATCATTTGGTTACTGCTTTCAGTGACCTTTTTTTTTAAGCTTATGTACTTATTGTAACTTTAGCATTAATATAGCTATAAGTATAATAAAAGTAAAGGAATTTTTGCATAAAATGAGAGCAATAAGTCTGATCACTAAAATATCACCGTTTTTATAGCTAAAATAAGAAAATGGTGTCTTTCCAGTAAGGAATAAACTTTGCACGAATTTGTGAATGTGAAGCCAGTGCAACAAAATATGCAAACGAAAGTCGTAATTAGCAAAAACCACCTGAACCAGTATCCACCCGCAAGCCCCCATCACCAGTCTTCAAGCCACCATCCCCTCTTTTGTTTGTTTGCTCCTTCCCATCCCCATACCATAGCTCATACTCTCACATTCGTGTGGAATCGCAGAATATCAGGTGAAGCAATACTTCCTGCAGAGGCGAGCACCAGCAGGCTATTCACTAAGTACTGCCCCTCCACACGAAAATGATGTTCATTGGCTTCTGGGACTCAACATCAAGGAAACAAAAAGGGAAATGAAACTAATAAATAGATTCCATAGGACATGTAGAATGGAACCCCCACAAAGTGAACGTAGGATCCGAGTCTGGTCATGCTTATTGGCAAATACTAGGCGTACTTTATCCTTTTTAAATATACATAGCTGTTTTATTATTTGCTTTATCCACATGACTGTTATTACTAGGATTTCCTTTCACCAGAGTTAAATGAATATACAAATTTAATATACTATTCTGTGTTATTTAAAGCTCTTCAGAGTTGCATAATTAGAATGTTCCCAAGCAGTCGATTATGTTGATTTGAGGATACTCCTTGTGTAAGTACTGGGGTTTAAGCAGTCAGCTACTCTATTCAATATGTCCTGATGAAATTAAATTTAAAGGGGCATTTTAAGCCGGGCATGGTGGTCTGCGCCTGGAGTCCCTACTACCTAAGGGGCTGAAGCAGGAGGATCACTTCAGCCTGGGAGTTCAAAACCAGCCTGGGCAACATAACAATTCCCCATTTCAAAAACTGGGGAGCTGGGTGGTATTTTTAAAAGGGCATAAGATACTTCATATATCTAAAACGTACTGCTTGTTGAAAGTAACTTTGGAAAGGAAATTCGCTAAAAGTATCATAGAAAAGCAAGAGATCTCAAAAGACCTTCCGCTTGAACCTTCCTGTTATACAGATAAGAATGCTGAGGCCAAAAGAAGCAAACTGATGATTCAGAGTAACAAAGTCTCCTCAACTTCCACCTGATGCCTCTTTCTAAACAATGTCAGTTTTATATCCTTACAGGCAACAGATCAAAGTAGTTACAAGCCAGATTCCCTGGGTTCAAATCCTGGCTCTGCTGCTTATCAGCTTTACGACAAGTTAGTAAACCTGCCTTGGTTTTCACCTTAATTTTCCCATCTTTAAATAGGGTGGTAACAGTAGGTAATAATGAATAGTCGATACAGTAGTATCTATTTAATAAGTAATGCAAGGATTAAATGAGCTAAAATATGCTAAGTGCGCAGTACAGTATGGGCACTTAGTAGGTATTATGTGAGTGTTAGTTTTATCTTCCATAAATCTTTCCAAGTATAGCTTCAGGAAAAGACAGCCTAAGTTTGCCTTCTTTGAAACCAGAGCGCAGTTTACCAAATGGCCATGGATGACTCTGAACACAAGAGGAATCAGTATTACTAGGTCCTCTACAGATTTACTAAGGATTAACCATGTCACACCAACCTCCTTTCTTTCTTTGATATTATTAATACTAGACTCTAGATTAGGGAAATGGTGCATTTGAAAAGACTTCAGCTGGGCCTCTGACAGGGCCTTAATGATAGCCTGACTGTCAGAGAAGCAGGAGAGAAGACAGGTGGGGTAGTGAATTAGTAACTGATGAAACAACTGTTCTTAAATGTGCACATAAGTGGATCCAAGTCAACTCACACGGGGGTATTCTCATTAGGTAAAAAGTCCTCAGCCCTATCCTGTTCCACACATTTATTAATGATTTAAATGGAGCTACTAAGGGCTTGCTTGTTAACTTTGCAAACAGGGACAAAGCAGTTATATGAAATGTAAGGATTAAATTTGTGATTGATAAAGCTGACTACTCTAGTTCTTCCTAACTCTGATAGTTTACAAGACTAATTGAACAATTTAATAGGACTAACATTGTTCTAAATTTTGGAACACTAAAAATGTTATAAAATTCTTTCAGGAAAGAGCCTCCACCATGAGGCTTATATCTTTCTATGTCTGGGATATCCAAGTACCTCCTAACTCAGCTGAGCAGAAAGATGGTTACATCTTGCCAAGGAGTAATGGCTCTAAATAATACAGTTGGAAAGGAAATGTGGAAAACATCAGCCCCCTTAATTCTGTGCAGATTTCTGAGAAATAAATCATCTCAATAGCCGGTTTTCTTTTGTATAGTAAGTGGATCCAGCCAGCCAAGCAGAGAGTAGCTATGTCCCAGTGACCACGATAGCATTACTCAGAGATATGTCCCTCTTTCTACAGAAAATTTCCGTTATATCTATGTGTACTATGGTGTCTGAACTGGAAGTCTCCCAGGGCCTAGTCTTTTTTATTACTTCAGTAGCAAGCATGCAGCTTTTATCTCTGTTATTTCAGACCTGCTGCGATGTCAACTGACCTGGGTGGATTAATTTTTAATAGAGAGGCATGTCATACTTATGTCCAGAGTTCACTGTGACGAGACACATGACTAGAAGCAAAACTAACTGTATACAAGGACCTTTGGTCTAGATATGAAAATGCATTTATTTTATGTGGTGCTTTAGCAAGACAGTCCAGTGTGAAGCCTCACATGCCTCCTGTTTTTCCCTTTGAATAATTTTCTTGCAACATCCCTGTCTCTTTCCTTGCTCTAGCATTGCTAGTTAAAATATAAAATATTGCCCAAAGTAGCAACTGGGAGTGGTAAGTGAATACATTCTCAAATCCAGCTCTCTAGGCAGGCGGTGAAATTAAACCTATTACCTACCACACTACCTTATTTAGTTCTTTGTTGTTGTTCTAGTTGAGTGCCAACTATCAAAATGTGAGCCTTGTGCTTTTAGATCATTTCAAACTAAAATGGGGAACAGTTTTACTGATTCCTTAGTTATAGTGAACTGTGTATTACATGTCATTTTATAACTCTTTTGAATAGAAGCCTTAAACTATAAGACGATCGAATAACAGAAAAGAGAGAAAAAGGGGAAAATCATGTAAGCATTTTGTGTTGCATAGATGAGAAACCTTTCACTTCTGTTCTACATGCATACCTTTTTATTAAAGTCGAAATTTCATATAGTTTTACATTTCTCATTTTAAAATAAGTGAATTCATTCACCCTAACTATATGCTTTAGGAGAAAATGTCACTGATAAGCTAGAATTACTGCAGCTGTGTATTTCCTGTATACCACGGGAGACACTAGGAAAAGGACACATTTGATCTCCCTGTCAGTGAAGCAATTGATCAAGAATAAAGCCACAAAATAAAGCTGTGTTAACAAACAAGAAAACTGATGGATGGCCCTGCCATTAGCCACAAAGCATCAAATAATGATTATTCAGTTCCATGATTAGCATTTTATAGTGAATTCAAGATCACAGTTTATCTTATCACACACACTTGTAAGTAAATATTTGTATACACAGAGACCACCTAGTTGAAAACTTAAAGAAGAGTTGTAACATTTTTAAGGAAATATTCTGCTAGATTCTAACACATTAAAGGGCTTCAGGATGTAAGGTAACACCTTTTAAACTAAGTTTTTATGAATAGAAATGTCAAACTAACCAGCACTCAAATGCCAATATCAACATCAGACTTTGCTTTGCCAAAGCCCTCTGTCCCCAGGAAGGCTTTGCTGCTTTGCCACTCTGCAGTGAGCTTATTGCCTGCTGCATTACTGTTCGAGCCATCTTAACCCTTTCCCTCTCCCGGGGAAAGTCCTTGCAGAAAATTACGCGGTCTCATGAAATATCATGACAGAGAAGATGCAAGCTGGTCAGTTTAATAGCTCCATTTTCTGCAGCTGACATGTTTTATTTTTTCTAGGGGTTGCTTTCCACTCCCCCTTCGTTACTTCGCCTCTCAGTCCATTTTCTATTCTTTTATGTTGGCAGTTTGAGCTGCTTGTGCCCAAGTCCTACCAGTTAGAAGGAGCAGACCGATAATGTTAGCACAAATGATGACACACCTCCTGTTCGTCTCCAGCTTTCGCCAAGCACATCTACTAGCATGTCCTCTGCCACTTTTTGAGCCTCAATAGATACGAATCTGTCTTTCACACTGCTTTCATTTCTCAGAATGTTTGTATTTTTGTCTGCGTTTCCAGATAACCTAGCTCTCTTTAAATTTCGAGAACCTGTGGACCTCATTCCATATAAAGTAATTTTTTTAATTAATATGCTTATCCTCCCTATTATGTGGGATCTACAAAAATCTCAAAGCTGCCACTCTTATGGAAGCACTTGGCACATTCTAAGTTGTAGCATGGATCTGGAAGTCAGGAGACTTAGCTTCTAGACCCACCTCTTAGGGTTTCAGTTTCCTTATCTGTCATCTGCCGGGTCGGATCAATCGTTCTCAAACCTGGCTGCACATGAGCGTCACCTGGACAGCTTTTAAACTTGTGTGTGTGTGACGGGCAAATATCTGGACCCTCACCTAAATGTTGTTGACTTGGATGGTGTGAGAAGCCTGCTTTCTGGTAGTCATTTATATTTCCCTGTGTGACTTCAATGTGCGGCCAGGATTGAGAAATCACAAAATTAGTTGAGGTATGAAGTCACACCCAGCTGTAACATTCTAGGATTATCTATTTTTAAATAGAAGCCTGAATAAGCACTTATTCAAGATAGTTTTGTACATTTTATAGTATGATAGGTAGAGGAGCAACTGTTGCATGATTCAAAGTCTAGGAATCCCAGAATTGAAGATCATGGCCAAATTCTAGCCTTGTGTAAATCACAGTAATCCACAAGTAAATTTAAAGCATAACTCATTTTATAATGCAAACATTACAAATGAAATACCTTATATCATCGACATCTATTTTTTAAATCTTTTAGATGGGTTTTTTTAAATGAGGAAAGGAGTCTATTGAGGTGTCTTACAGTAAATAGAAATAAACAATTGCCTTCTTCCCTCCCTAAATGACAGATCAAGATTCTGTGCTGAGCATGTTATTTTTTTTAACAGATTATCTAAACTGATTTGTACAGATTTGTCCTTTATAAGGTGTTCGTTTTTCCTCTGTTGGCTAATTTATGTATGCATCTCACTCTAACTGGAGTCTTGAGCAGCTTCTGAAGTTTCGAGCGCAAAGCATGCATCTTAAATGTGCTAATCCCAACACACTTAAGCAGAAGCACACAAAACAGCTTACTGGATGACCTCAAGGGAAGTTATAAACTCCTAAATACATAGGCTCTCTCAAGATTGATGTGGTTCCTTAGCTTGACTCCCCAGTTGTTTAGTGAAGGCTGTACAGCTGTGATGCCAAATATCTCCCCCATCAACACATTTTCTTTTTTTTTTTTTTTCTTTTTTTTTTTTTTTGAGACAGAGCCTCACTCTGTCACCCAGGCTGGAGTGCAGTGGCACTATCTCTGCTCACTGCAAACTCTGCCTCCTGGCTTCAAGCGATTCTCGTGCCTCAGCCTCCCGAGTAGCTGGGATTACACACATCCGCCACCAGGCCCAGCTAAATTTTGTATTTTTAGTAGAGATGGGGTTTCACCATGTTGGCCAGGCTGGTCTCAAGCTCCTGACCTCAGGTGATCCGCCTGCCTTGACCTCCCAAAGTGCTGGGATTGCAGGCGTGCACATTTTCTGTTCAATGATGCCATCAGGTGGAAGAGTTTTGTCACTGATCGACTGGGCTTCCCCCTTCAAGGCTCCTCCCCAGGGTAGCCCTAGCAAATTCTCTTTGGAAAGCCAGTGGGAATGGAAATGAGAGGTAGATAGATGATGGCTGTCAGACACGTTAGTGATTTCAGTTGGGGCACAGTGTCCTTAGTCTAGACCTTAGCTGTAAAATGAGAAATGATTCAATGGGCAGCTTCCTAAAGCATCTGGGAAGCCTGGGAAACACTTGTGTTTTAAAGAACAACCCTGCCCTCTTTCAGGAACGGTCCTGACCTCTTACTGCCCTTATTTTCCAGAGCCTATCCCTGCTTTCTCCTCCTGGCAGCGGGAGAACAGTGACTCTGATGAAGCCCGCCTCTCGCCGCAGGCTGGGCGCCTGATCCGTCAGCTGCTGGACGAAGACAGCGACCCCATGCTCTCTCCTCGGTTCTACGCTTATGGGCAGAGCAGACAATACCTGGATGACACGGAAGTGCCTCCTTCCCCACCAAACTCCCATTCTTTCATGAGGTATGTTTCTCTGTGTTGCCGATAGGTAAATGCGTCATCCCCACAACATCAGAAAAGATAGGAATGGCACTGATAGCGAATAATGTTTTTTTAATTAAGTCGTGAGCCTATGGAGCAACATATGTGAAATTCTCCATCCTAGGACACAGGCCGTGTTGCAGTTTCCCATTTGAGCTGTGGCCCAACTGCAACATCACATACTGAATTTTCTTAGCACCTCCTTTCCAAAGCACTCTCCAATTCAGCTCTTTTAGGCCCACAGGAAAGGTCGACTTCAGTCCTACTTTGCTAATTATAAATGTGAGCTAGAAAAGCTTAGAAGTATACTTAATAGGTGGGACATACCGCGCTCCAATGGATCAGTCAAGTGTCTTTTATTCAAGAGGAGAGAGGCTGTTTGGTCTTCACGCTGCCACCCCACCCCACCCCACCACCACACGCCACATGGTGTCGCACTTCCCCAGGGCCCCTCTCGCCAAGCAGTGACTGCTCCTGGGGAAACTGACCCAAGTTGTACTCTTCCCAGGCGGCGAAGCTCCTCTCTGGGGTCCTACGATGATGAGCAAGAGGACCTGACGCCTGCCCAGCTCACACGAAGGATTCAGAGCCTTAAAAAGAAGATCCGGAAGTTTGAAGATAGATTTGAAGAAGAGAAGAAGTACAGAGTAAGTGTCCCCTCACACTGTTCTTTTCACCTCCCCCTTTCCCTGGACATGCCAGTGTTTCAACAACTCAAAGAAACAACGAAAGGTTAAGGGAGACTTCTAGGGAATCTTACAACAAAAAGGCAGTAAACCCTGGATAGTACACCCTGATAAACCCCAATCATTATGTGTCAGCATTTTTCTTGCACAAGTGCATTCTTACCAAAAAAAAAATGAAAGTTTAAATCTACATTTTATAAATTAATCAGTAAGCAGGAGCTGGAGAAATTGTTGAATGAAGTCGTTTGACTAAAATTTAATTCAATATTATCTTCTGAAATCTCGTTAGCACTGAGCTCGTTCTGCTGTCAGCTCTGTACTCAGGATTTCCCACAAGAGTGGCAAACAGGCATTTTCATGATGGTTGCTGAGCAAAACATCATATACCCCTCTGTTTTCTACACTGTTTGCCTTACAGGTTGAACCCTACAAATAATGGCAAGGGGGTCATGGACCTCACAGAAGTCCCTGATCATAAAGATGCATTTTGCCTCTGAGGAATTTTTTGAAAGCATCAAAATAACCAAATGGAAAGGATAATGGAATTACATTTGTGTTTAATTTCTTATTCTGATGGGGCTCAATTTTTCCTTCCTATTTAAAACAAAAATGATCATCAAACACTTCTTCTTTTCCCTGCTCCAGTTCCCAAGCATTTACTCTAGACTTCCTTTTCTCAGCCTTCCCACAGTGACAAGGCAGCCAATGCAGAGGTTCTGAAATGGACAAATGACCTTGCCAAATTCCGGAGACAACTTAAAGGTGGGTAAAGTTCTGGAGCTGTGGCTTCTGTACAACAAGCCAGGTGCAGAGTCTCTCACCTCCTCTCCCACTGACTGCCACTGCTAAGGCATTCCAGGGTCCTTAAAGATGCTTCCCAGCACTCTCAGCTATTCAGAGTGACCACTGCCCCAGGTCTTTGCATGGTCTCAGTCATAGGGAGACCAGATCAGCTAAGAGGCGAATCCTGCAGCATTTCTTCATTTCCCTAGATCACTAATAGAAAGGATGATGGTTTCAAGTCAACATCTCTCAAGCACCTGTTTAATCCAAGTCTCCATTTGCTGTGGTGGTAGAAGCAAACAAGTAGACAGAGATGAATCTGCAAAGCGTTTGGCCCCCATCCCTCAAAGAGATTCCCATCTTTTCAGAGACACGGTCATATAAACAACTGAATAGAATACAAAGGAACCTAATTTCAGAATAAAGTATGTAAGTCATACAGAAAAGGTTGGCCAGTGGTTGGGCATTAGATTAGTAAATACCTTTTAACCACTGAAGGACCAAGGATGCCACATTCTGAGAACATCATACAGGCAGATGCGGCTAAAGCTTTCTCAGCAATTAGTGTTAGGAAAACATTCCATGTAATCAAAGAAGATGTTACCATTAGCTCAGGTTTTACATAATAATTCAGGGATTTCTACTGATACTGTAACTAGATACTCTCTGAAAAAAGACAGAATAAGTTATTGACACTACAGAAAAATAATTTGTGTTGGGTAGACATCAAATCTCATATCTCTACCCCGAAATCTTCTCAACTAGAGTCAAAACTAAAGATATCTGAAGAGGACCTAACTCCCAGGATGCGGCAGCGAAGCAACACACTTCCCAAGAGTTTTGGTTCCCAGCTTGAGAAAGAAGATGAGAAGAAGCAAGAGCTGGTAGATAAAGCAATAAAGCCCAGTGTTGAAGCCACGTTGGAATCTATTCAGAGGAAGCTCCAGGAGAAGCGAGCGGAAAGCAGCCGTCCTGAGGACATTAAGGTGCGATGATTCTGTGAAGTCTTAAGCCCCAGTCAATGTGGTAGGGACACAGGGCATGCCATGCGAATCCCAGTAGGAAGGTGATGCCTTGTTAAGCCTTCCAGGCTGTTAAGTGTCTAGAGAAGCTGATGAAACCACTGCAGAGTGCGTTAACTGTGGGTGCTTTGGTTTTTGACTACAGACTGAAAACAAAACTCTATTGTATAGGTTACAGAATGAACTTGTTTAGGTTAATAGCTGGTTTTGTGACTCTCTGAGGTAGAAGGATTAGAGACAAACCTTTGGGACTGTGTAACATATAACTGTCGTCATTGCTTGGGCCATTAAGCTAAGCCCCATGTGCCTCACAGCCCTGCTTACCTCAGTGTTCACAGTACCTTTACTGCCATGTGGGAGATCCAAGTGGCTGATGATTCCGCTGTGCTGGTCACATTTCTCCCAAGAGCTCAGGAATAGCCCATTACTAAATGAACTTTGGATAGAGCTAGGGAGAGCTGTTATATGAGGAATCTTTTTAGCCTTGCTTTAGGAATGTGTTTAAGTAAAGAAGTTGGAATGTTCACAAACATTTTCCACTCTTTCAATTCTCTATCCCTATGTTTATACAGGATATGACCAAAGACCAGATTGCTAATGAGAAAGTGGCTCTGCAGAAAGCTCTGTTATATTATGAAAGCATTCATGGACGGCCGGTATGTGATGTAGTAAATTTTCTGATTGGGGTCAATTATCTGGCTTTAGAAATGGATTTTCTATGTTCAGTATTTTACAAAAGGGGGTTCCCTAGTGTCTGCTTTCTTTACTTTTAGGATAAAGGAGGTTACTATATATTTACACCATAACTAAGCTTTCTGAAGGCTTAGCCAATAAGAAAGTTCTATCTAGTAGATGTTGAACTTAATTAGGTTCCAATGAAAAATTTGTTTGCAAGTAAAATTTAGTCATTAATGTACTGCTTTAAAGGAAGGAATGGTGGAGGGACCAGGGGTTGGGGGGGCAGAGTATAGGGCGTAAAGACCCCTGGAGTTTGAAGACTTCCCTGTCCCTAGGTCTCCCCCAATAAGCTGTCACTGACTGTAGGCTTCCTCATCCATAAAATGAAAAGTGTTAAACTAGAATGATCTACCTTAAAATTCAATCTCTCTGCAATGCAGTGCAACTAGTGTTTGTCTGTAAAGAAGTTCCAGCTGCCATTCAGAACTAGAAGTGTGAGGAATCCAAAATATGGCTTTGCCTTTTCCTAATCACGGAAGCATTTGCGGTGGCTTGCTGTTCAGCAAGCACTGCTGGAATGTTTGTTGTTAGCTGTGGGGGAAGCGGTAGCACGATAGGCTTCTGCTCTCTTCCTTGAAGAACTTTTCATCACACACCCTTCTTGTCAGTCATTCTTAATAACCTTTTGTTCATAATGTTGTTAGAGACCTAACAAAACAAATTCTTAAAAGCAGGTATAAGGAAGCATGAAGTTTAGGTTCACTGATTATTTTTACATAGCCAAAAAGTATAGATCTCTTTTTCAGTCTTGTCCATGACTATATGATAGTCTTTTCATCTAAAATATGCTCTTTTAAATAAAGAAGGTTCCAGAGTAATTCACTAGACTCTAAGGTGTGGGAGGGCAAGGATTCTGGGCTTTGTTCCCCTAGTGGTGACCCCAGTCCTCAGTGTCTAGCACCAGACCTGACACATGACACGGGTCCAATAACTATCTGTAGAATGTCTCCTTGGTGGCATTTCATTCTGAATTTATCATGTTTAAATGTAAAAAAAAAAAAAAAATGCTGGCACTGATGATGATTTATTCTGCTGGCCTGTCCCTGCAGTGGAAAATACTGACACTCTGGGATAATGTTCATGCTTCAGCCAAGCTTTGTGTGGGATTTTTTTAAAGGCGTTGAACCAAATAGTAAATGCTCTAGAGCTCAAATACGCTGTGAAACTTTCTCCTTCTCCACTGGAATGTTCAAAATGTGTAGAGGAAGAAGTGAACTTCTTTTATCAGAGAGATGCTCCTTCTCCACAATAGGCTCAGAACCCTAAAGTATAGATCTCTGTGTAGCCGTATGGCAGGCCTCATGGAGAAGGTGTGTTTTCCTTCTTTAACATTTCCTCTTTTCCTTCTGTGGATTTGGGTTATGACATTGATAGACACCTTTAAGGACTTCCATGCCCAAGGCCCTTAGGAGCTCACAGCTGTGTTCTAGATAGACTTAACCTTGCTACCAGTTGAGTATTTTGTGTGCTGTAGTATTTGTTGCTCTGAGTTGGGAACAGATTCCCTCAATCAGTCTGGACTGGGTCAAACACATAGAATTGGCAGACCCAGCTTCAAAACCAGCCCCACTGAGATGATCTCTGTGACATTGGGCTGCTTAGGTAACCTCTCAGAGCCTTGGTGCTTTGTCTATATAATAGATACCTGTTATAAATTGCCAAGGAGATGAAATGATATTACACACACACACAGACGTTTATCTGTGTATATTTACCTGTAGGATGTCTGCCACTGAGGAAGTGGGGTGGGGTGGCTGTTACTGGGTTTGCACAGTAAATGATAGTTTTCACTTCTGTTACAATTACATGTTCTACTCTCTGTAGCCTCCTTCTGATTAAGTGATTAAATCAGGCAAAAGAATGTGCATTTCATAGCCCTCTTATTAAGAATATGAACTATTATTCTTGGCCCTGCCTTATTTCCTTTCATCACTCTTTCAGGTGGGTCTGGATGCTAGCATCTCATAGGGTGGGGAACAAATGCCGTAGGAAATTTGAGCATCATTCATTTCTGGTCCCGTGCCAAACTCTCTGCCTCTCTCTATTTGGAATGTGATGCTCCAACCTCTTCAGGAAAAGCAGAGTTCATTTGATATCTGGCCAGTCTGAAAAACAAATCAAAGCGTAAACTTTTAATTCTTAGATTTCTGGTGTTACCATGGACTCTGGACTGTAAATACCATGTGGTATTTTTCTTAACTTCCAGAGTTAAACTATTGTTCCAAACCCCAATTGTTCAGAAAAGCAGGTGCTCAGAATTCAATGGATTTTTTTCTGAGTCTACAGGTACTGATTTAAAAGGGCACTAACTAGTAAAATCTTAGGCCGAAACTGTAATCGGCTGCTTCTGTACATTTTTAGCAAAGCTGTTTGCTTTATCAGGGCACTCTGCAGACTGACACATATATAAAAACAAAACACTCATGTATACACAGGCATATAATTCCCTATTCTTATTAAAGTGTGTCCTTTTCAATATTTAAGAATCTTCTCATCAAAAGAGCATGTCACAGAAGTGCAGTAAATAACTACATGTCACTGTGTTACTGTCTGTGTATCCCACTATTTGGTAATAAACAGAGGGGAGAGAATGGGTTGCCTGATCAGAGCTTCTGGTTCTTCCTCAATGGAGTATTTTAGTCTTGTGTGTTTTTAAACCTTGAGGACCCTAGACACAGCCACGTTCAAATTTAAATGCAAATTCTGGAGCCATTTATAAATATTCTCCTTTGGCTAACTGCTGTTTTGGATTTTCTGATCTTTTTACAGTCTCTTATGATTACCTGATAACGAAGAGAGAGTTGTCATTTTTCAAATTAATAGGCCAAGAATGCAACAGTTATAAGAATCCATCTCATTTTGTCTTCTCCTAGCAGTTTGATGATTCAGAGGTATACCCCTCACACACAAACTCAAAGTACTTCTTGTTTTATCAAGGAAAGTTTGAGGCCACATAGTTTGTCTATGACATAATTTCGCGCAAAGTTGTGTTTCTGTGACACTGTTCATAAGCACAAATTTTTATAAATTGAATATAGGCAAACTCTCGGCTTGGAAGGCAGAGTTCTTCATTATGAAGGCAGCTTGACCAGACCCTATTAGAGAATAATGCTACATCTCTGTGCTATATTGACAGCACTATATCCTTTATGCTGTATTGACGTGCTACTGATTGAGCATCCTGAATCCAAAAATCATCACAGTTAAAGATCCTACTTCTTATTTGTGAAAGAAAACAACTGGAAGTCCATAAACCTCGGATCTGGACCCAACTCTGTGGCCTTGAGCAAATCATTACCCTCTCTGGTGCTTTAATTTTATCATCTAAAAAATAAGGCTTTTCTAGCTCTTAATATTTCATAGTTCTAATTTATCTTTATTTTTAAAGTAAATACATTCATCATTTTACCTTTCACCTTTGTGGTTTTGTCAGGTAACAGCAACTAAACTGATATTGCAGTAAGGAAGTTTTATTTGAGGCTAAGACCAAAACCATCACAAAAGATAAAGGCAGACAAATGCAGCTGCCTAATCAGGCCTTTATGATTTCTGTTCAAGACTTGCCATTAATTAAATGTGGATAATTGTTGGCTAGTGTTCCCTTTGTGTTTTAAAATATCCGAAACTTACGGGGCAACCAAATAGGGTAGTAAGAGACCAGTAAATGACAATTTATTTGAATCATTAAGGAAAGACGGAGTGGAAGTGCCGCATTCTCCCCTTAGATCTTCACATCTGGATATTTACGTTGTTTCACTTATGTGCAAAAATACGTCTTCCGGATAACCCTAGTTCCACATATTGGAAGACCATTCAGCACTATCACTTTAGATAAAGTTTTGAAGACAGAGGAGTGAAAGTACTTTGAAGAGAGAATATACTATATGCCTGGCCTAAAGTCATTTCCAAGCAATTAGGAAGCATAAAGGTTTTCTAATTTGATTTCTGCAATTTACCATTCAGAAAACTGAGGCTGAGAGAATTTCAGTAGCTCATTCAGAGCCCTGTTCTTGGTGGGCAGCAGAATCCCTGAGCAGCTGATGAGTCAAGAATAAGAGACGTCAACTCAAACGGTTTTCCTATGGCAGATTTAATAGCTCTTTTTTGACAGTTCAGCGAAGGTCCTGCTTTGTTCATATAACTACTGATTAAATTTTGACCCCACTTACAAACTGAGCACTGATCGTTATTATGATGGGTAAAAGTTGCATTAACTTTTAGTATCACTGAGCCTTTGGCTTCAAATATATATCATGAAAATGATTATGATAAAAATCAGGTCATTATTCTTACACCTTTCTCTTACCTCAGACTTAAAGATATCTTTGATATTTTTAGTGCTTCTGTTAAATGACAATGGTTTTGTGGAATCATGAGTTTTAACTCTCCATAGTCAAAAACACTGGATTTTGTCAGATCGCCCACATGTGATTAGTTCCTGGGGGCCACTTATTGAAAACATGAGCAATTTATAGAAAATCTAAATATCAATGGCATGAGCCGAAGAATTAAGCCAGTGATCTTCCTCATCTACTCCAAGTAGAAAACTTTCTTTTTGAATAAAGAGTAAGAAGGAGATTGGTTTGTGTCAAATTTGTCGTAACTGGTTGGTTTTACTTTCAAAGATGTTTCTGCCAAATACATACTAATGGATGCTAGTTCACAGTGGGGATGCTGGCTGGTTCCTATTTCTATTTTTAGTTTACTTTGGTTACTCAACCATCTATTGTTTATCTTGCACATTATATTTCACCATGTGTCATGTGCTGACATTAGGATGCACTTTAATCCCATCTACAACATGTTCTATATATTGTTTAAAAAATTATTTCATGTGTCCGACAGTCCTAAATTCTGTCATTTTACATATGACATTGTACAAATCATTTCATTTCTGTTCCTCACACTTTTTTGTGGCTATCGTTGCACTTTTGTTGAAGTACAGGTTGAATATCCCTTATACAAAATGCTTGGGACCAGAAGTGTTTCAGATTTTGGATTTGTTCAGATTTTGGAATATTTGCATTATACTGATTGAGCATCCCAAATCCCAAAATCTGAAATTCAAAACGTTCCAATGAACATTTCCTTTTGGCATCATGTCAGTTCTCAAAAAGTTTCAGATTTTGGATTTTCAGATTTGGGATGCTTACCATGTATAACGTAAGTGCAGAAAAGAGCCCAAATTATAAACATATGTCTTGATGAAATTTCACAAAGTAAACACACCCAGGTAACCAGCACCCAGATCAAAAAACAAAACGTTGCTGATCCTCCAAAGGCCTCGCTTATGTTCCCTTCCAGTCAGTACCATGACTGAAGGTTCCACAGAGAATAACCACTATCATCTAACTCTGTGGCTCTTTCTTATTTTTGACCTTTATGTAAGTGGAATCTGACAGTATGTTTTGTGTCTGGTGTAATTTACTCGGCTTTATTATTATGAGGTTAATCCATGATGTTGCATATAGCTGTGATTCACTCATTCTCATTGCTGTGTAGTATTCAGTTTGGGGAACATACTTCATTCTATCACTGGGCATATGGGCGATTTCTGGTTTGGGACTATTTCCAGTTTGGGATTACAGTGCTGCAATGAACATTCTTACATATGTCTTTTGATGAACTTAAGGCCACCTTTGTTTGGTATATACTGAAGAGTGGAATTGACGAGTCATAAGTTCAGCTCTAGTAGGTACTGCCAAATAGTTTTCTAAAGTGTTTCACTTCTAAAGAGTTCCAGATGTTCAACATCTTTGCCAGCACTGCACACAGTCTTCATTTCAGCTGGGTGGTAGGTGTGTAGCGGGTGACACCTGTGGTTTGATCCTTAGTCTTTTTCTGTAAAATAATGAGACCCTTCTAGTTTTCACAGTCATTGTTTATAAAATTATGAAACTCCTCATGGTATAGTAGATAGTAGAAGAAGAAAATACCAATTGCCCGTTAGTTATCTGATAACAGAAGAGCAAGAAATAAAAGGCTGTTATTCTTGTTGATCTTATTCTAACTTGTCAAGTTTATCCAAAGCATACTTTCTGTTGATCACTTTGAGAAAGGCAAATACAAAAGGCAACAAAGGATCATCCATTTCTTTATAATCCAGAGTCATCTTTGAAGTTGAAGGCTCAAAAAACCCATAAAAGAAATGGTCAAAGCTAATGCTGCTTGCCTTTCTTACCTCTAAAACTCTTGCCTTATTATGTGTGAAGTTGTAAGAGAATGCAGGAGACAAACAGCTAACTTGAAACAAAGATGCTTCATCTCATTCCCCATGTAAGTAACCAATGGGACTGCATCTGTGAATCAGGCACACCTATTTATGTTTGAACCATTTATTCACTCATTTGATATTTATGGAATATTTCCACCAAGTATTCAGGCACTGAAATAGTTACTAGGGATACAAAAACATAAACTCCTGCTCTCAAGGGGCTACAGTCTCAAGGAGGAGACACGTGTCAACATATCGCTACAATAGAGTATAAAAGCATTTGTGAAATTGCAGGGTATGTACCGGCAGGGTGGTGAAACAAAGGAGAGAATGGGTGAGTCTCCCAGAATGGGGGATGTTGGAAGAAGGCTGCACAGGGAAGTGGCTCTTGATCTGGAATTTGCCAAACAAAAGAGCAAAGAGGAAGTCATGGCAGGGTAGAGGGAATTAAGACAAGAAGGTTGAGACAACCTACTTGATTGCTGGAGCTGGAGGTGTGATGGGGAGGAGAAACAGCAGAAAGAGTATGAGGCGCTTCCAATACTGTACCAGGGAGCTGGGTGTGATTCCTCCCCACTGCCTGGAGAATCCGTCCTTTAAACATTTTTTAGCCCTGTGCCAGATTCTATTAGGGATATACAGATGAATCAGTGCATGTATTTTTCATCAAATGTTCCTTGAATACCCACTGTTTGCCAGAATCTTGTTCTTAGAAACATAACAATTTCATAGAGGAGAAAGAGAAGTGAATGAACTACATATCTTTTTTTTTTTTTAAGACAGTCTTGGTCTGTCACCCAGGCTGGAGTGCAGTTGTGTGATCTTGGCTCACTGCATCCTCCACCTCCTGTGTTCAAGCGATTCTCCACCTCATCCTCCTGCATAGCTGGGGCTACAGGCGCCCACCACCACACCCAGCTATTTTTTTTTCCTTTTTTTTTTTTTTTTTTTTTTAAGTAGAGATGGGGTTTCACCGTGTTGACCAGGCTGGTCTCGACCTCCTGACCTCAGGTGATCTGACTGCCTCAGCCTCCCAAAGTGCTGGGCTTACAGGCGTGAGCCACCATGCACAGCCTACATGATACGTCTTATAGCAAATATATGCTTTCATTTTCCCTGGGCTCAGAAAATAGTCATGTGGGAACTCTGAACCTGGAGGAGTTTTAAGCAGGAACCTGAGAATGAGCCTAGTTTGGATTTAGAACAAGTTGTACTACCAATGGAGTGACTTCCACTGATCTGCAGCTGAAGTAGGTAATCTGAATATTTATTGAATAAATAATATTATCAGTTTAAATAAATTTTGTGAGGTAGTAAGACTTAAGTTGCATCATCTGGAGTTTCTCTAGAATTACAAAGGCCCAGAGCATGCTTAGACAGCTGGTCGTGACTCCCAGCAGCAGGCTTCTCATAGCTCTCGTTCTTGCTTTTCAGGTAACAAAGAACGAACGTCAGGTGATGAAGCCACTATATGACAGGTACCGGCTGGTCAAACAGATCCTGTCCCGAGCCAACACCATACCCATCATTGTGAGTAGAATACCTTCCTGTGGCTGCTACAACACCTTTCTGCTTGAATGGGCCCTGGATATATGAATTAGGACCCTAACTTGCTTTCTCATTAAAGAATAGGCTTTAGTGGCTGAATCAGCCATTAGTATCCATGACCCACAGCTTGAGGAATGAAGACTTTATCAAAGACCCTTGAGGCTACATTTGTTAAAAATGGGCAAATCTGAAGCTGATAGAATTTATTTTTCCCTTTTGGAGGACATGCTTTGCCCCAAAGGCATGTACATCCATTGGATGTGCTGGGCCAGAAGGACAGAGCACCAAGGGCGCAGGGCTGTGCTTTCTCCAGGCCTCTTCACTCCAAAGAGTACTGCTGTGGTCCCAAGGCCCTCTGCTCATAGTCCCTCCCATCCAAGAGGGGATAACTCCCTTGGGAATTGTGTCCAGGGAGAAAATCCTCTGAGAAACTCAAGAAAGAGGCCCTTCTTCTTGGAGGATGTGGCAAGGTGTAGGAAAGGAGGCTGCTCATTGAAGTTGCTGTCAGTGGCCACCATCCTTGAACTTTGCTGCTTTTGGCTCCTGGATTTTGATTTTGTCAAGAGTAGGGAGCAGCAGCTTGCCTTCAGCGACAGGACAGTCTTTAAGGCCCAGCCACCTGCTCCCATCCCTCATCCCAGTCTCAGCATTTCCACCCCCAGCTTATGAGTGGGGTGTTCTGCCCTGCCCGTCTCTCGGGGAAACATTTGCCTCTGTTTCAGTGCTCCCATCTCCCCTGCTGGCTTTTAGGCTCTTTAATAAGCAGACACAAACTCACTTTGATGTTGCCGTTGCAATACATACTCATTTTAGCCGCTGCTCCTGTCTGGCCCGGCCTTAAATGCCCTTCTTATTTCTAGGCCTAGGATATTGTCTATTTCTTTTAACAATGTATTTAATGAAGAAAGGAGGGTCCAGAGATCTCAGGCAGGTGTATTTGAAGAAAGCCACTTTAGTGTATTCTGGAGGAATGTCCTAAACTAACAAATAAAACGATTAGATCCAAGGAGTTGTTTTCATTCTCCAGGCAGGAACCCATAGTGTCCCTAAGTAGGGTGAACGTGCAACAGAGAAGTCAGCTCCCCTTTGTATTGCTTTCTGAGCTTATGTGATTCTCCTTAGCTGACTACAGCCGAAGTGTTCTTGTGGCTACTGTGACTGGCAGGGGCAGCGGTGGGAGCAGGTGTTTCTCCTCGGGTTTCTTCTGCGTGTCTGCCGGATACAGTCCTGTGCTGTTCTTGCTGTACTCTGTCCTCCTTGATTTATGTGTGTGGGCGCTGAAGGGAAGCAGCAACTTGGAAAAAAAACTTTTGTTGTTTCAGGTTTTCCTGGGAGTGTTTGGCAGGGAGGGGTAAGAATGCAGAGTTAAAAGTTAATAAATACTGGTGAGGTCAGAGGAGGCCGAGAGCTGGAGGGAAAGGGAAAGGGATTCGGAATGTAACCTACTTGTTAACACCTGTCACAGGGTTCCCCCTCCAGCAAGCGGAGAAGCCCTTTGCTGCAGCCAATTATCGAGGGCGAAACTGCTTCCTTCTTCAAGGAGATAAAGGTGAAGACCCCAGCTGCTAACCCATTGCTAAATCCGCACCAGTTCCCTCCCTCCTCCCCTCCCCTCCGGTGAATGGAAAGGGGGTGTGATTGGGCCTTTTGGTGATGGCTTCTCCTAGCATTCCCTAAAAATCAGTAGCTGCATATAACCGACTTTCAACAGTTCCCTGTAAAGAGTGCTGATTTCTCCAGTCTCATTTAGCTGATCTCTTTGGTTTTATTTTATTCCCCGCTCTTTTTTGTTTGTATTATTTGCTGTCGTTCATTTTGTTTTTACTTTGCTTTCAGGGATTATTTTGTTTGGTTTTGTTGTCCACAATGCTTTTCGTTTGGTTTTGTTTTCTGTATTTGGGGAATGGATTTTCTGTATTCCAAAATCTTAAATTAGCTCATGAGACCAACTTTAAAAGGAATCTCATATACTGTTTATAGAAAAATCAAAATTAGCATAGGAAATAGATATAAACATATAAAACAATGCAAAATTGTACTTCTACAAATAGTAGTTTTTGACAGATTTGCGGGTGCAATATTTCCAGCTTTTCCTTCTTGACTGTCTCATAGCACATTTAGTCCCCAGGACTAATTTTAAAGTCTGCTCTTAATTTACAAATGAGGTGCTGTGAAGGACTGATAGCTGCCAGAACATATGTCCTGATTTTTTTTTCCAGTAATACGGATTTTGTACAGATAATCCTTGTCATCAGTGACTACTTTTGCTAGAATGGGAGATGGAATCTGTGCCCATAGACCAGCGTGTCTCTGTGGGACCCTAACTGGCCCGTACTAGGATCAGCCTCTTTCATGTTTTTGTTTCTAGACAACTGAACAAACTGGACTGCCTTATACAGAACTCTAGAGATGAAAAATCAAGGGAAATCATTTTTTAAAAATCAGTGATTGTTTTTCTAACAGTCATTTAATTCCAAAGCAAGAGTTAAACCTGAAGCAGAAGTGAGTTTTAAGAGTTTCACTTGTCATATTTCTGTGACAGTTCCGAGCCTGGGGTGGTCATTTACATGCTATAGTTAGGAATGATTATTTCAGTATATGGGGGACTCTTGTCTACTGAGGGAAACCAGTTGAGAACTTCTCCATTTTCTTGTCTGAGGTAAGGCACCACAAGCTACAAAGTCTTCTTTTATGTATTCCTTTTCTTGCCTTTTGCAGATCTTAATACTTCATATGCCTAATTGTATGGTATTAGGCAATGACTGTGCTCACTGTATTAAGCAGAACTTGTTTCATGAAAATGCTCTAAACTTGGTACTTGAAATTTGGGCCAGTATACTATATTGTGTCTTTAAAAATTAGAGCTATTTTCTTACAGTAAGCTTGATGTTAATGAAAGACAAATTTTGTCTGGCTGGTAATGTCACCCAAGAATGAAACCACAGTAATTGGAGAAATTTGGGTAATTGTGTGTATGAAAATTAGCATGTTTCTCTTAGCAGCATGCAATAGAACCATTACTAGATAAAAATGTGTTCTTGAACACATCCAAAGTATAGACACTTAATAATGGTTTCGCTAGATGAATTGAAGATAACCTAATGATGGATGCCCTTTTTTATATAAAAGACATTTTTCCCATTCTTATCCTTTAGCTTAATTTTTTTTCACAAGTATATTTTGGCTGTGGTTTATCTCCTGGCCCACATCATGGTCAAAATTTCAGATAATTTTGCAACGACTACCTTGCTTTTGTAAACAGTGCTGTCTTTTGGTTCATTTTGTTCCTGTTGGCCAGGCCTATTAGAATGTATTTTGACTGTACTAAATCTTGGCAATTCCAATTTAGAATTTGGTGTGTGTGCAGATAAGATTGTATCTAAGTGGTTTCTCCAAAACTCACCCCTGGTTTTAAATGCTTTTGGGAGCGAACCAGCTGTATATGAACCAGAGCCAGGTCAAGTTCTGAAGGCCTAGATTTTCCAACCCAAGGTAAGCTAGAGATCATCTAGTCAGTTCTCCTAGCCAACATAAGAATCCCCCCTAAAACTTCTCTGGCAGAATAAAGACATTGTCCCTACAGAGAGATTCCATCCTCAAGCTTGAAACGTTTACAGCAATGGGAGCAGTTAGGTCACTCACTACATGAGTATCAATAATAGCTAACAACTTATATTATTGGTTTTATAATTATCTTTCTTAATTACATAATATGTATAGGTTTGATAAATACAAAATGTATAGGTTTGATAAATACAAAAAGTTAATGAAAACAGTTGAAATTAGAATATTCATAGTTATTATCCATTTATTGCATTCTATCCCATAGGCTTAGTTTTGCCCTTTGGAGCACCATGAAATACACACACTGCTTCTTCCCTGAGAGCACTGCCTGTATTTACAGTCACCTGCCCTGCCCACTGTCACTCCACACCCTATGACAATCTGTTATCCAAGTTCCTCTTACTCTTATGTGATATGGGTTCCAGACCTTTCAGTGGTCTCCTAGCTCTGCTGTGTGCACACACACTGGTTTATCAGTGTTGCTGTTAAAACTGATACCCAGAACTGGACATTAATCTGGATATGATGTTAATCAGAAAAGTGAACCAAAGACTAGTCTTTACCTTGATCTGGATGACTGAGACCTTTTCATGCCTCCAGTTTCTTGCCTATGCAACTGTCAGGGTATTGGGACAGTTATTTATTTTGGCCTGTCTGAGGATAGGGTGTCAGCCTCAGCACTGCTGACCTTTGGGGCCGGTAACCGTTGTGCAGCACTGCCCTGTGCTTTGTGGGTTGCTTACCAGAGTCCTTGGCCTCCACCCATTAGAGGCCAGTAGTGTGCCACCACCACCCCTTCACCAGTCGTGAGAGCCAAAAATGTTTCCAGACATTGCCCGATGTCCCTGAGGGAACAGATTACCCCCATTGAGAACCACTGCTCATGGCCCTGGCATGGCTCACACTTTGCTGTATACTTCTGCATTGCCACTGATGTATCCAGCTTTTCTTTTTCCTAATTAGAGGGCCTTGAATTTTTCTAATTTGTTACATCTCATACTTCTATTTCAGCTGTAGGAAATACACTAAATCTAGCTTTTGTATTCCAACATATCAGATATCCCTACCCGCTTTGTATTATCTGTACATTTTGAGAATATGCCTTTTCTTTGTCCAAGTGACTCAGATACTGAGGAAGGCAGGGTCAGGCACAGGGGCTGCTGTAGACTGCGCTTCAGGTTCACGTCACCCTTTAGTCATTACTCAGCAGAAATGTGGGCAGCCAGCTTTCCTTTCATAGTGTCTGCTTACCTGGTTGTTTATTGAAATCCAAATACTACATCTATCAAAAAAGGAAAAATGGTTCGTTTTCGTGACTCATTTTTAAGGAACCAGTCTCATCAGTTGATCACTGATTATTTCCCAATTGCTTATATATTATCTATGTATTAATTCCTTCTAGAATCTATCCAGTCTCTACAACACTTACGATGATTGTCTTATTTGAAAATCTGTTTGCTATTTTCCCTCGTGATTGTCAAAGGCTACGAAGAGTAATTTTGTTACATTTATCTCAAAAAATATTGAGTGCTCACTATGTGCAAGGCAGACTTCCACATTTTTAAGTTCTCTCAGGACTTTGGGATATAATTGATAAGACCTAGACACCTGATTTCATTAAAGGCCGTTAAGTTCTTATTTGTAACTTCGTTAGCTGTCCCAGGTGTTTATGCTCTTCTAATAGTTTTTTGTAGTTCTCTTTTCAAACTGAATTACTAGACTGCTTAATAGCCATTTATTGGCCATATGCAAGCATTGGCCAAGCTCTGGGGACAGCAGTAAACAGATAGGCCCCAATTCCTGCCTCCACTGAGTTATGGTCAGGTGCTTCTACCCTGTCTTCCTTATCCAGGGGAGGGGAAGGAAGAGAGGGAGCAGAACACTGATGTGCACAGCCAGTGTCTCAGGTGTGCCTTATGAGGTACCTGACATACATTATCTCAATTTTTATCAAAACTATGTTGATGGGAATTGTTATTACTCTTAATAAAACAAAAAGAAGCGTTCATTTAAAAAGTCAATTTTACTTTGTAAATTTTTAAATGTTTTTAACAATTTAAAGAGACTCAAGATCTGAAGTCACAGCCGAGACAATCTGGAAAAGCCACCTAGCTTTTGCCAATTTTATTTTCATAGCAATACTTTGATATCAGTTATATGATAGTCCTTTTTTGTTTTGCTTGGTTTGGTGGCTTGTTTATTCACAGTATTTCTCTTCAGAAACACCATCATTAAACATACCAAAATTCACCGTGAACCATCTGCACACTTGCACTCTGCCCTCCAGCAGGGACTGCTGCTGCCTCCGGAGATTGTTTTGCTGCACTGCCATTGAAGCCATTTGGTTGACCTGTAATAACTGATGCTGTGCATACCGTTTTTCATATAGCTGTATTCTGAACCAATTTTTAAATTTTTTTAGGATAGTAAGTTATTCTCTGTGGTCTGACTACCTTTTGGCAGTACATCACTTCTTTTGAAATCTTTCAGACTCTGATATTATCTCTTCCTTAGGCTTACACAGCCTTAAATTGGCTCTAAGAAATGCTGATCTGGCTTTATTATTTTTCTATTTGCATTATCAATACAGAGAATAGCATACTTTTCTTAGAAACTTGTATGCTGAAAAATAGATTTTTGGCCCTTGGAAGTTCTTTGGAAAAGCTTGAGTTTTCTTATTTTAATCACGAGAATATAATGTTTCAGTCTTCTTAAAATTTCCCTAAAATTCTGTGCATTAAGCAACCATAAAATATTTTCTAATCTCAATTCTTAAATAGAAAGGTTGTATTGTTTTATTTCAGAAAATGTTCAGACTGATTTTTTTTAAAAAGCCCTCTGAGATACACAAGTAGTAGAATCCTTTAAAACACTGGTTACTGGTGATGAATTTTGTTTTGTACTGTCACAGCTGGAAAATTTTGGATCCTTTTAGTTCATCTGATTTAGGTTATAAATTATGATGGTTGTTCCTTCTTACCCCATCCTGACAACTATTAACATGCTGTACAATCATTTGAAAATAGTTTTGCAGTCTGTTTTCTCTATTGAGTGGCTACGTTGTTTGTGTTATTAAACGTGTATATTTATATTGAATACGGATATTCAATAATCTATCTGTAATGTACATATGTATTGCTAAATGTAGATACAGAAGAAACTATGGTGTCTGGTAATTAAATGATTATTAAATGATACTCATAATGAAAGTGTGCCCCAAAAAGTGACCAGATTTTTATTGGGGTTGCTGTGTATCTCCAGGAAGAAGAGGAGGGGTCAGAAGACGATAGCAATGTGAAGCCAGACTTCATGGTCACTCTGAAACCCGATTTCAGTGCACGATGCTTTCTGGACCAATTCGAAGATGATGCTGATGGCTTTATTTCCCCAATGGATGATAAAATACCATCAAAATGCAGCCAGGACACAGGGCTTTCGAATCTCCATGCTGCCTCAATGTATGTCATTTCGGTGGTGGCGGTGAAATGTTTTGGTAAAAATAGCTCTCTTAAATATTATCTTAGCCTTTGTATCTAAATAAATTATAAATTAGCTGATAAAATACATGTGACTACCTGGGGTGTATCTGGATAAAACTGATTTTTTTTTAATTCTTTTTTCATATGCTTCAGCCCATATTATTTGAGGGAACTTTTGAGTCTTGTTTAAACAACCAGAAGTTCTCTCTCTAAATGGCACTGTGTGGTTCTGTATATCACAGCCCATCACTTAACACATGCTGAGCACAGACGTCATCTTCTTTCAAAGAAAAATACGACAAAGTGCCGTGGGATTTCACGAGGCCTAAGAATTCCCAAGTAGCAGGAACCCCCAGAAGCTGGATCTGTTGCCAGCATGTTTGGCTTTCAGGAAATGGAAAACATCCATTTCCGCTCCCCCTCAATGCCCTCAGCAGTTTCTGGATTTATTTGCCTCCCCTTTCTGCACAGCTCCTGTTGAGTTACACATTCATTACATTTATGACAACTCAAATTTAACTTAATTTCCTTGCAATGCTTCCTCTCTCTTAGACCTGAACTCCTGGAACACCTCCAGGAAATGAGAGAAGAAAAGAAAAGGATTCGAAAGAAACTTCGGGATTTTGAAGACAACTTTTTCAGACAGAACGGAAGGTAGTGCCTGTCTTCCCCGCCCTCCCTTCCCCACCCCGCCGCACCACACACACCCATCCCTTTTGTTTTTCTGTCAGATCTGTGGAATGCCTTCAAACGGGGGACTCTTCTGCATCCTCCCTGTAATCTGGTCCTTGGGTTTGTGCCCAGGGACCCTCAGAGGTTGACTGTGAGATGATGGGATTTGTGTGGACCTCCCAGAATAAATGCTCTTTGGGTAATGCCCAAGAGTGATGCAGATTCAGCTGACATTTATGAAACGAACCTGTGCCATCAAATTCTTATCTACAATGAGCAGCAGGAAGCTGCGTTTCCAGCTGGTGGTGGCACCAGTGCTTTTTTCTTAAGAAGCTAGAGGTTAGCCAAGTGGCCATAGTGGCACACCTGTAGCTCTAGCTACTTGGGAGGCTAAGGCAGGAGGATTCCTTGAACCCAGGAGTCTGAGGCTGCAGGGAGCTATGGTCCACCACGGCACTCTATTCTGGGCAATAGAGTGAGACCTCATCTCTAAATAAAACGAGCTAGAGAAACACGGGAAAGAGGGATCTAAGTATTACTGATTTTCAAGCTCATTTCAAAAATGAAGGTGATAATTGCCAAGTTTAAATGAAAAATATGTATGAAAAGCAGTAAGTCGGCCAGGTGCAGTGGCTCACGCCTATAATCCTAGCACTTTGGGAGGCCAAGGTGGGTGGATGACATGAGGTCTGCCTGGCCAACATAGTGAAACCCTGTCTCTACTAAAAATACAAAAAATTAGCCGGGTGCAGTGGCACAGGTCTGTAATACCAACTTCTCTGGAGACTGAGGCAGGAGAATTGCTTGAACCCAGGAGGCCAAGGTTGCGGTAAGCCGAGATCACACCACTGCACTACAGCCTGGGCTACAGAGCGAGACTTCATATCCAAAAAAAAGAAAAGCAGTAAATCTACCTGGTTGATGGGCTGGCTCTCGCCAGTGAATTTTAAGGCATAATTTAGTCTTTCATGTTTACAAGTAACAGCACACAAAACATCTTACTGAAAGTCACAGTAGGAACCCGAGGAAAGAACCAGGAACAGATTTGCATCTCTTACATTGGAGTTAGGTTTTATCGTTTTAAATTGGTTTTAACCCAGATTACTGAAGCTATGTAAGTATTGTTTCTCTTGAGTCCTCTTTTATACTTCTTGAAAGTTTGGGGAAATAAAAGCACCATAAAAATTTTTGTCATTTAAAATACATTGTATTTCAGTTTAGTTTAACAATTATTGTGTAAATTTACTTTTAGGATCTCTGATTTAGATATGTCTCATATTTTTATGCCTAAACATTTGCTTTTCATTTCCCACCCATTGCAGAGTATTTAGAAAATATAGGTAAGCAAATTTAAGTAGTAATTCCCAAAATAATAATAACCAAAGACAAATCAGAATTAATGTTTTGATGTGTATCTTTCCAATCTTTCATCTAAGCCTATTTTTTCGTTTATCCTTTTTTATATTCTAAGTCACATTATGCACAGATATCTTATACACGAGGAAACATGTAGAATTATGCAACGCCCAGGTTTTAAGAAAATGTCAATGGAGGACATTAACTTAATTGTCAAAAATGTTTAGAACTATGAGGGACTTGGAGATAAACTGGTTCCATGACTTCATGTCTGAGGAGAGTGAAGCCCCTCAGAGTACAGCGGGGGCCTGCGTTCCAGATGCTCCAATTCCTGAGCACCTGTTCCTTGCCTGCCCCCTGAGAAACCAGTAGATAGAATCCTTTCCTAGAACAAGGCAGGGTATGAATAAGATTGGTTTATTTTTAATTCATTGAACAATTTAAGCCCCATGCTATCCTCCTTATCCACATTTGCCCTTTAATAATAAAGGCAGGGAGCCTACGTTTGAATGTCTGCCATGTGCAATTTCCCATAAAACGCAAAGCAGCAGCGCACACCGCATAGTGGCCAAGAGCAGGCAAGTTATCTGATTTCCTGTGCTGGTTTCAACATGTGTAGTATAGAAATGGCTCCGTCTCATCAAGGTGTTATAAGGGTTATATTAGATCATGGGTACAAAGTACTTATCACAGGGCTTGACCTATAAGCTCTCGAATACTTGTGCATATAAATAGGATGCATGGAAAGTTACTCAAACTATAAAGGCTTATTATAGTAGTATTATGGAATCCAGCTGCTGAATTCTAAGACTGTTTTATGATAAGCAGGAGTACTATCTGTTTTTGGAAAAAAAAAAAAAAAGTAAGTTGTGGATGGACTAGTTGCTAATTAAAAATTTAAAAGTTCACGAGATGAAATATATAAGAATGAGAAAACATTAATTATGAATAAAGGATTTTGGTGTATGAGAGCTCAATGTGAATTCATACTTAGAGAGAATGTCTGCATTTCTTAGCCTTCTTGTCATACAAGATGCCAGATTAATTATATAAAAACTCAGTTGCATGATGCCTTCTGGGTGAAACATTTTCATTATTTGTCTAAATCCAGCTCCAGTCTTAAGACCAAGGGCCACTTGGCAACACTGATTGTACAAGTTGATAAACTGCAATGTTTCTACACACAATGATAATTTGCCCGATGAATAGTATCTAGCAAAGACAGGAAATGATCCTCAGACCTTTTTTCCTTTATTTGCATTAGAAATGTCCAGAAGGAAGACCGCACTCCTATGGCTGAAGAATACAGTGAATACAAGCACATAAAGGCAAAACTGAGGCTCCTGGAGGTGCTCATCAGCAAGAGAGACACGGATTCCAAGTCCATGTGAGGGGCGACCCCCGCCCGAGCACAGGGGGCTGGCAGCTGCAGTGAGAGTTTACTCTCCCCTGAGAAAGAACAGCTCTGGAAGGCAGCCTTGGAGCTGGCCCTGCAAAGCATGCGGCCCTTCTGCCTCTAGACCATTTGGCATCGGCTCCTGTTTCCATTGCCTGCCTTAGAAACTGGCTGGAAGAAGACAATGTGACCTGACTTAGGCATTTTGTAATTGGAAAGTCAAGATTGCAGTGTGTGCACATGCGCGTGCGCACAGACACACACACACACACACACACACACACACACACACACAGTAGTGGAGCTTTCCTAACACTAGCAGAGATGAATCACTACATTAGACAACCCTCATCTACAGAGAATATACACTGGTCTTCCCCGGATAACTGAGAAACATGAGACCATTCTCTGTCTAACTGTGATAAAAACAAGCTCAGGACTTTATTCTATAGAGCAAACTTGCTGTGGAGGGCCGTGCTCTCCTTGGACCCAGTTAAGTGCAAACGTGCATTGGAGCCCTATTTGCTGCCGCTGCCATTCTGGTGATCTTTCCACAGAGCTGCGCCTTCCTCACGTGTGTGAAAGGGTTTCCCCTTCAGCCCTCAGGTAGATGGAAGGTGCATCTGCCCACAATGGCAGTGCAGTCATCATCTTCAGGGTGTTTCTTCAGGACTTCCTCAGCTGACAAGGAATTTTGGTCCCTGCCTAGGACCGGGTCATCTGCAGAGGACAGAGAGATGGTAAGCAGCTGTATGAAGGCTGATTTTAAAACCAGCTGATGGGAGAAGAGCCTGGAGATTCTTTCCTGAACGCTGACTGCACTTACCAGTCTCAGATTTTTATCATCAAATACCAAGCCAGGCCAGCATGCTTATGGCAACCTGTTTGGGGCTGTTTTGTTGTGGCACTAGCCAAACATAAAGGGGCTTAAGTCCTAGCCTGCATACAGAGGATCAGGGGAGAGAAGGGGCCTGTGTTCCCAGCCTCCTGAGTACTTACCAGAGTTTAATTTTTAAAAAAATATCTGCACTAAAATACCCAAACTGACGGGTAAATGTAGCCCTCAGAGCTCAGCCCAAGGCAGAATCTAAATGACACTATTTTCGAGATCGTGTATAAAAAGAAAAAAATGTCATTCTGTCTGGCCAATTATAATTTTTTTCAAAGACTGTCACAAAGCTGTCTATATTAGACATTTTGGAGGGACCAGGAAATGTAAGACACCAAATCATCCATCTCTTCAGTGTGCTTGACGTCACCTTGTGATGTGTTGTTACTTTAACTCCTGCACCTGCGCTGAGGACAGTGGGTTCTGGGTCCACCTTTGTGCTCTGCGAGGCCGAGCCCAGGCGTCTGCCCGCCCGCCATGGCTGACCAGAGAAGGTGCTTCAGGAGCTCTGCCTTTGACGACAAGTGTTACAGGATGAACACACAGCAGAGCCACCCTCCTGTATGTTTTGAAAGTTGCCTTCTTAAAGGGCATAGTTTTAAGGAAAAGAAAAAGAATGTAAAACTATACTGACCAGTTTTCAGTTTTAAAGGGTCGTGAGAAACTGGCTGGTCTAATGGGATTGACAGCAACATTTTCCTTTGCTGAAGTGAGGTAGCAGCTCTCCTCTGTTAGCTGCATGTTAAGTCAAGGATGGGGAAAAGGAATGCCTTTAAGTTTGCTCTTAATCGTATGGAAGCTTGAGCTATGTGTTGGAAGTGCCCTGGTTTTAATCCACACTCAAAGACGGTACATAATCCTACAGGTTTAAATGTACATAAAAATATAGTTTGGAATTCTTTGCTCTACTGTTTACATTGCAGATTGCTATAATTTCAAGGAGTGAGATTATAAATAAAATGATGCACTTTAGGATGTTTCCTATTTTTGAAATCTGAACATGAATCATTCACATGACCAAAAATTGTGTTTTTTTAAAAAATACATGTCTAGTCTGTCCTTTAAGTAACAGCTCTCTTAAATAAGCTATGATAGTAATCAGATCATTACCAGTTAGCTTTTAAAGCACACTTGTTTAAGACTATGTTTTTGGAAAATATGCTACAGAATTTTTTTTTATGCTACAAATAAATGAGATGCTACTAATTGTTTTGGAATCTGTTGTTTCTGCCAAAGGTAAATTAACAAAAGATTATTCAGGAATCCCCATTTGAATTTGTATGATTCAATAAAAGAAAACACCAAGTTATATAAAATAAATTGTGTATGGGATGTTGTGTTTTCCTTGGTAATTTCCACTAACTTATATCTTCATGGAATGGAGCCCAGATGAAATGAGGGGAAGCCCTTCTCACAGTAGATCTTATTTGAAGACATGTTAGTCAGTGGTTTCTGGCTCTGCCAAGGGAGATGATACGTTCCCCAGCAACCATTTCAGCAGCCCGGAATCTCAAGGCACTAGAAGCGGTGTCTTAATTGGCTTCACACAGACAGACTGCTCTGGACTGGGGTTTTTCCTTTGCTGTCTTAGAAATGTGTGTTTATTAGCACATACCAACAAAATACATGTCGAGTTATTTCGTAAGTCTAAACTTAAGAATTAAAGATGGCAGACTTATAATTTTCATAAGCACTTTTATTTTGTTCAGTCTGGAGTAAACATTGAAATAGATGTTTACATTAAGTATGATATCATTACGTTTCATCTTTGAATCCTTTAGTTCAGATTTCACGTTCTAAGACTTGTAGGTGCAAGATTTAGGATAAGGGCTAGCTTAGAAGTTTTTCAAGATGGTAGAAGTTTGTCCTGTGCTGCTTTAAAAAAAAAAAAAAGCTAGTACAATTTGGTGACCTCCAGATAAGGGAAAATTTCCGTGAAAGACCAAATCAAATTTCAAACTGGAATACTAATTATTTTTTTAATTACCAGCTAGGATGTTGTCAGCTCTTAAGATTTCTTCCATTTGCCTACCAGTTCAAAGACGTCAAAAGATTATTATTCATTGCAGGGATCAGTGATGTCTCCGTAACAGTGTTATTTTTGCTTTGTCTCATCCTAATTCATTGTTTGGGTGGCAAGGGAATAGCCTCTTGCAGGGTGTGCCTGCTCCCAGGTGTGACATTTCCAGCCAAGGACAAATGCCTCAAAGCTGTGCGGTGTCATAAATGTCACACTAAGGTGTCCCAAGACCAGCAGTCTGGGAACCCCGAGGGCTGAGCATTTGTAAATGTGGTTGAGCTTAGAATTCCTTATAAGGTGAATATTTAGGTTTACTATCAGCATAAAGGGATGGCCATGGTGTTAATTAAGCTAGTTCTGCCCAGGGGTTGCCTAGTTCTCAAGAGACAGAATTGGGCCCTGTGTCCAGAACGGATCACAGAGTTAAGGAAAATCAAAATTTTAAGTTTGGATCATTTTTGGTTTTAGAGCTTTTTAATCTGATGAAGATGCCATTTTCTTAAGAGTAACACCTTATGCTTTTGGTGGTATATTTATAGCTGAACACCATAAACTGCTGACAGCTTTGTGAAAGCTGGCTGTAGTCTAAATTCTGTTCTGCTCTCAAGAGGGGTCTTCCTGCCACGCTGCTTCCTCGTTTGTTTTCCCCTAGTGGGGAGAGGTGGTTTCTGCACCAAGATCAATGCCTCTGTGATGCTCTTTTTTAGTATCCACTTAGTTAAATCAATGAGGAGGGACACACTACACTACAGTCTTGAAGCAGTGTTTCCTCTGAAGCTCTTGTGTTTGACAGAACTCGGTAAGTGCTTTCCTTTCCTTCATTCATTTCCTTTTATTGTTTTTTTCCACTTGACACTTAAAATGTACTGAAGAGTAGACTGGCTAAACATATTTTCAAATTTTTATGTATTCAAATTGTGCACACTGGCTCTACTTTTAAGTGGTGACCAACACAGCACACACCAAATCAGAGTCACGTATAAATGCACTGCATAGTGGCACTGGCCACTTTCCCAAGCAGAGATCATGTGTGTGCCTGAAAACACAGGTTTGGCAAGTCCTCCAACTGAAAACACCCATACAGTCATGAAAATCTCCACAAATAGTTTTTGTAAAAAATACGGGCTCCTAACTATTTACATGACATGTAAGCAGAAGGCATTTGAAATTACCACTTTCCTTTTTAAAAATGTAAAATGCACAAAAAACATTTTATACATGACTATTTTGTATAAATGTAAAATATTTTAAACTGTGAAAGTTCTAGAATTTTTGACAGTGTCATCAGGATCAGGGTCTGACCTTTCCCCTCTTTAAGGAATCCTGTGACTCCCTGGAGCCCCTCAGAAGCCTCCTGGGGATTAAGTTTTTGTTCTGTCTCCAGGCAGGGCACTGGAAGGTGATGCAAGCTGGGTGTACACTTCAGGCATGTCCATTTTGTAGCTAGAAAAGTGGGCTTGTGCTCTATGCCCAGTTGCCTTTAAAATAGTTCATAGAAAGCGTTGGAGGAGTGCAGTAATGAAGGCATTAAAGCAAATTTTTGAAAATTAAGTACGTTTCCAAAGCCAATGAGGCCATCATGAATAAATACATTAGCCATTTACTATTCTGAAACTAATAAGGCCACCAGAGAACTGAGAGACTTGGAGAAAGACACGTTTCAGTTGTGTGGAGGGAGCACCTCATCCTTTGCACTGCCTGTTCCTGTCTGTGGCCAAGTGTGCCCTTGCTCAGACCTCGAACAGCCTGGAGAGTTGGGCAGCAGGAGCTCCATGTCCCACCTGACAGCTGGGTACACAAAGCTGCCATGGTGGGTACGCATGCAGTGTCCTTTATGTGCTGCTATACATCCTCTAAGTGACAGAAAGTAAGCATTAAAAATATGCTAAGCCTGAAATTAAAAAATAAAAAAGGCTTAGAATAAAGGCCTAGCGCTAAAACAAGGATTCAAACTCAGATCTATCTGGCTTCAGAGTGCAAAGATGCAATACTGCTAACACAGATGCAAGTTAATGCTGTCCTGCCAAAACTGAAGCTCACCCTGAATAATTCTGGTAACTATGGGCTCAAGTAATAAAATTTGGGCAGAAACGACAAGCTATATTTAGTGACTCTCATTTTCTTCAATATTCTGATGTTGCCTCTTTTGAGGGACCAGAAAGTTATACAAGCCCAAGTACACCAGGTTCCACAGCCTAGTACAAAGCCTGATGTCCTCTGAATCCCCCCAACGATGTTTTCACTTCTAGTCCTATCATAGCTTGCAGAACTGTGAAGTACCTGAATGGAAATTTCAGAATGGAGACCCACACGGGGTGGGGGCGGGCTGAGGAGAAGCAGGCCCTCCCAATGGCCTATTACCTCTTCTAGCTATGGATTCTGAATCCTGTAAGACAAAGTATATCACAGTCATCCCTGACGGGGTCAGCTCACCAAGGCTGTATATACACAGATTTGCACATTCAGTGAAAGTCAGAATTCCCAATTGCAGTTTTAGAATCCTGGCAGGCACACAGACAAATGGGGCTTGGCAGGTCTGGGATTGTTGACAGCTTGGTCCTCACCCTTCCCCTCCAACAACAAGGCTTAGACAGCAAGGGGGACTCCGTGTTGTGCTGCAGCTGCCTGGGGGACACGGGCCAGTGCACACCTCAGCAAGAACTCAGTTCTGACAGCAAGAAGATCCCCATGTTACTATGAATTCTGAAATTGTAATCTTTTAGATGTCTGGATTCTTCTTTCTGTAAAGCAATTCAAAGATGTGCAGAAACCTTCATGTCAAGCTTCTGATCCTACAGCTTTGAGTGTTTCTTGGTAAGCCATTTTGAGACACTATGATTTTCTGTAACTTTTAAATAATTTAAAATTACTGGACAAGATGAGACGAAGGGGAGGGAGAGAGTAAAGGATACATTCCTCCGTAGTAGCAGAAAGCAGTGCGGCTCAAACTTGGATGCACGTGCGCCTGCCTGGGGATCTGGTGCTGTAGCTCCAGGGAGTGCCTGATGTTCTGCTGACAAGCTGCCGCCTGCTGCCGGGCTGCTCGTCCAAGGACCTCACTTTAAATAGAGGCTGCAGACTGCATCCTGGGTTTTTATGGAAATGAGCAGCTCCACCAATTAATCCAAAACCCTGAGTTAACAGAGACCAGCACATTTGACAACACCCACAGAGGCCAAATGCTGCCTCGATGCTTGAGATGCAGACAGATGGCTCAGCTGTATGATTTGCGTTACTTACCCTCCAGAAATGTTTCTTTTTCTGAAAAGCGGTACCCATCTTATCAGGTGATTATGGAAATTTACTTGGATGACTGTAAAGTGACCACACAGTAAATCCGTAATAGATGATGGTGGGTGGGGTGGTTACTATCATCAGCCTCAAGGCAAACATTCTTCCTATCTTAGTCCAGCGACACATTCAGAATCCCTGCAAAAAACAAACTGTATTTCACCGTATCATTTTCCCCACCAACACCCTCTGATCCTTGTTGGTGTGAATCAGAAAGAGAATACAAGTTATTGCTAACAGGATGAGTAAGATTCTATGGGAACATCATCCCATTCTCTTGGGGGAATACGATAAATTGTGACTATTACTGTTTTCCAGCACATCACATCAAAACTTGTGCCACCTTCTTAGAAAAATTAATGCTTGCTAAATTCCTTCTCTCACAGAGCAGGGAAAACCCCTCTAAGTCTACTTCTCCCCAAAATGTTTTGGGAGGTCCAGATCTGCTCCAACATGTAAAACGAATAAACCATTGACATGGCAGCTGAGACCAACACGGAAATGCCTGAGATGTATGCAGTGAAGGAACAGAGTAACCTTTGGATGGATTTCAAAGTCACTTAAGTGTCCTGAAATTTCTGTCTCAGGGTGTATTTTTAACAACTGAAAACTGAACGTCCCCTTGGGAGGGGAGTTACTCTGATTTTGGCACACTCCTAACCAACATACTAAATTTCATCGAAACCTGTGGCCAAGGCTGACACTAAGAGACCTGGGGTCCTCCACTCCCTCATCAACCCGTACAGGAGACAACCTGAAGGTGCCATTGCCGAGGCCAGCAATAGGGCGAGCTTTCCCATTCAGGTGACTTTGCAGTCTCACTGAATGAGGCTTTGCATCCCTCCTCTCAGACACTTAGAACTTCTAGGTCTTCTCTCCAATCTGCCAGTGACTTGAACTTGAGAGTCCTTGAACCTGGTTCACAAACATCTGAGTCCCAGAGAACGTCCAGGCATGAAAGGCCAAAAGACCCATTTTTTAACCAAAACAAGAAGCTTGGGCTGTGGCAGGCCAGCTCTGCTGGGACCACAAGCCAGTACCTAGTTGGCACCTGCTGCCAACCTTCGTCCTCAAGAGCACCAGCCTCTTATGACCCAGTGGGAAATGGGGCTACAGTGTTTCAGAATCTGCTCTTGCTTTCTGATCCTCCTAATCCTAAAGAAAAGGTAACCACAAAAGACTAATCTGGTTTAGTGTTTGGCTCCATCTGAGGGGTGTGTGGGTGTGTATTTTAATTCTTGTTTAAGTTTCTCAGTAAGTTCAACACCAGCAGGAGCTGAATCAGTAATTATCATAGACTGTCTCCAACTCTCATGGGATTAGGCCCAGGAAAATCAGCTTTTAGAAGATCTGAAGACCATGTGATTGTGTGCCCTGCCAAGTATCCAGCCACACTAGAGGAACAAAAAAAAAAAGATGACATCTGGATTAATTTTCTTGGTGCTACAAATAGCTAAGGAGTACACACTCCATTATTCTGGGAGGAAATAAAGCACCAAAGCCTGGACTAGCTAATCCATGGGAGAGGCTGTTATTAATACAGATCCAAAAAGTCTGTCCACACTGTAGTGGACACCTCTTCCAGCACCTATTCTGTTGCATATCCTAGGTATCTCACTGCACAAGTAAAGGACACTACAGATGTTAATGCAAAGCCACACCTGAGCAGTGTGGACAAGCAGCCCTGCCTGCATCTGAGGCAGTCTATGTTAGCATCCCTAAGCAGAGAACTATAGTCAGAGAGCAACATTTGCCACCCGCTCCACGGGGCTCTGCTCTCATGGGATTCATTCATCACTCATTACCAAAAACCTGGATTGGAAAGGCACTGTGATAGGTTCTGTGTCACTTCCTACTGGAGAACTCCCTTTGTCCAAAATCAGTAGGATAATGTTCACTGTTTCTGAAGAACACAAGGACCTGCTCTCTTCGTCCTCTTCCTTATCACAAACTTCCGTTCTGCTTTGTGAGATCCTGTTCACCAACAGAAGTCTGTAAGTGGAGCCCAGGCATGGTTCCTATCAATACTGCACAAAGGCACCTCAGAAATGGAGACATTCACAGAGCAGAGTACTCATAACTCATGGAACCTCTGCTACTAACGAAGTTAAGTTAAAGGCAATGTAGCATCACATTCTTAGGCACTTTTTGCTTGGTTACATTTTAAGAGTCAAAGACGACAAGACGACAACCAACACATACATTTCTCATTAAAAGAATATAATGAAATTCTGAAAAGTAGCTTTGATTTTAATGAAAGTATTTGTTTTTCCTCCGATACTTGACCCTAACATGAAGTATCCTATTCATTGGGTTTCACTGCAAATATATTTTGCTATTCCAGTGTATGCCCTCCCTTCACTTTAATCTCTATCATCTGATTAACTACTATTTGGACATTAATTCCAAACTATGATTCTGGGAGAAATGAACAGATACTAAGCAAAGAAAAAAGAAAAAAAAATTCCAAAGGACAGGGGATTCCGTGGAAAACTAAATTTGAGAGGAGGAGGAGGAGGAAACGAAGGACAAGAAGAAGGAGAAGAATGAGAAGGAGGAAGAGAAGGAGAAACGGGGAAAGAGAGAAGGAGGAGGAGAAGGAGAAAAGGACAAGGAGAAGGAGGAAGAGACAGAGGAGAAAAAGGAAAAGGAAGAGGAGAAGAAGAAGGAGGAGGAGGAGAAGGAAGAAGAAGAAAGAACTAGTAGTCATTGTGCAATAAAGTTTAACTTTCTTTAAATTAGAGACAGCCAAACTTATATAATACAAATGTCCTTTTTCTTCCTTATTCAAAGTATTTTTCCCACAGGAAGCTCTGCTTTTTGCCAACTATTGAGGCCTCAATGTCTACTCATTCCTACTACTGAGAACACAGAGCCGCTTGCCGAAGAAGGGCCCAGCTGTGTGCTCATGGTCTCCCAGGGCCCATGGAGTGGCCTGATGACTTACCTGCCTGCCTGAAGAGGCCCTTCACTATGTCCCAAGATTGGACAGCATGACTGCCTGGGGAGGTGGAGGGGCACAGACGATTTGCACTCTCATATCTAGCGAGAGGCAAAGCCTGGAATCCCAATATTTACTAAAAGCCTGTTGAAATACATGCACTGTGGGATCCTCGATCAGACCTTAGGACAGACATCAGTGGGAAAACTGATAAAATCCAAAAGAAAAGTGTGAAGTTTCTTGAATAGTAATTTCCTAATATTGGTTCCTTGGTGTTGATAACTATACCATGGTGCTATGTTAACATTTGGGGACACTGAGTGAAAAATCAAAGAACTCTATTATTTCTGCTACTTTTCTATAGATCTAAAATTATTCAAAAATAGAGTTTCAGAGTGATATTAGCAAGATGGTGGAATAGACAATCCCCCAGCATCACGCCCCTGACAAAAATACAATTAGAAACCATTCAATGACAAGAATACCACCATGAATATACCAGAACTCAGGGGAGAAGCAGAGAAACCACCTAGGCACACAGAATTGAGAGAAGCCGTGACAGGTAGGATGAACAGTCACTTTACACATTTTACATTTTATACCTCTTCCCCTAAGCTGGCATAGTGCCACTCACAGAGATTTTCCCTAGACCCATGGTTGCTGGTGAAGGAGGGAACTGGAGGTGAATATTCGATCTCCCCACTGGTCTAGGAATCTTCATGGGAAGTCTATTCTGGTCCTATTCGATCAGAACCATTGGGAGTGTCAGGAAAGCTTAACTACTTGGGGTGAGTTGGAAACAATGACCAGGGTGTTCATCACAGAAAGCTGATCTCAGCACTCTGATCAGTAGGGATACCAAGTTAAACAGACTGGCCAGGACCATAGTGCCTCAGGGGCACAATCCAGAAGAAGGCCCAAATCCCCAGCTGGGTTTTCCACAAATCCCAGGTGCGTGAGTGGAGTCTTCCTCTAGCTCAGAAACAACTAAAAGGTCAAGATTAAGTTCCAGTGCCCTTTTAAGTCTTCCCCAGACTGGAAAACAATGGCAGGGCAGCAGTGTTGTTTCAGGGCAGCATTTAAACTCCGGTATTTGCTATAAGTCTTCCCCAGACAAGGAAACAATGGCAGGGCAGCAATTTAGTTCTAGAACATCATTTAATTTTTGATATTCACTGTGCCTTCACGAGACTGGAAATGACAACAGGGCAACAAGTCCGTTCCAGTACACTCGTTTAGTTCCGGTGCTCAATATAAGTCCTCCCCAGGATGGGAGTGAAATTTGAAAAACAATCCAGAAACAAAAGGAGACAATGACAAAGAAATAGAAAAAAATTAAAAGAAATCAAAGAGAAATCCTAAAACTTAAGAATACAATAACTGAACTGAAAAACTCCTGAGAAAGCTTTAACGGCAGACTTGATTAAACAGGAAATAATTAGTAAGCTTCAAGCCAGAACATATGAAATTATCCAGTCAGAGTAGTAAACAGAAAAGAGAATGAAAATAGTGAAGAAGGCCTACAAAAATTATGCTACACCATCAAGTGTACTAACCTCCATGTAATTGGAATTCCCAAAGCAGACAAGGAAAAAAAAGGCCTAGAAAGTATATTTAAAGAACAAATGGCTGAAAATTTCCCAAATTTAGAAAGACGAACAGCATCCAGGTACAGGAGCTGAGAAGTCACCAATCAAATTCAAATGAAAGAGGAATTATCCCCCAAGGAGCATCATAATCAAATTAGCAGAAATCAAAGACAAAGAGAGAAAAACTCTAATCAGCAAGACAAAAGAAAAATATCACATCCAATACAGCTTTCAGCAGACTTCTCAGTGGAAACCCTACAGGCCAGGAAAGGGTGTGATGTTATATTCAAAGTGCTGAAGAAAATGTCAACCAAGAATACCCTACCCAGCAAAGCTATCCTTAAAATACAAAGGAGAAGAAACACAAACATACAAACAAAAGCTGAGGGAATTAATTAACACCATACCTGTTTTATAAGAAATGCTAAACAGAGTTCTGCAATCTGAATATAATGGATGCCAACATGTAATAGGAAAACATCTAGCTGGGCATGGTGGCTCATGCCTGTAATCCAGCACTTTGGGAGGCTGAGGTGGGTGGATCATTTGAGGCCAAGAGTTTAAGACCAGCCAGGCCAATATAGCAAAACCCCATCTCTACTAAAAAAAAAAAAAGTAAAATAAACAAGACATCTGAAGGTATAAAACTCACTGGTAAAAGTAATAAAACGGACAAAATCAGAATAATACTGTAAATGTGGAAAGTAAACCGCTTATATCACAAGTCTGAAAACTTAAAGACAAAACTATTAAAAAAATAATAAGTGTAGCAATTGGTTAAGGATAGGCAATATAAAAATATGTCAACTTTTTAACAAAAAGTCAAAATGTGGGGGGCGGATTAGACTAGAGTTTATTTTTCATAGTTTTCCTTGTAATAAAAGTTAAATCATTCTCAATTTAAAATAACCTGTTACAATTCTCAGATGTTTCTGTAAGCCTCTTGGTAACCACAAAGCAAAAACCTACAAGAGATGTGCTAAAAATAGAGAGCATAGAATCAAAATATGTTACTAGAGGAAATCACTTAATCACAAAGAAATACAGGAAGAAAGGAAAAACAGAAGAAAGGATCTACAAAACAACCTAGAAACAAGTAACAAAATGGCAGTAGTAAACCCTTAACTATCAATAATAATCTTGACTATAAAGGGATTAAATTCTTAAATTAAACGACGTCTAGAGGCTGAATGGATTTTTTTTAAAAATACAAGACCAAAGTCTATGCTGTCTATAATAAGAAACTCACTTCACCTATAAAGACAACCAGACTGAAAGTCAAGGGATGGAAAAAGATATTCCACGCAAATGAAAACCAAAAAAGAGCAGGAGTAGCTACAATTATATCAGATTACTTTAAGAATGGTTTTTAAAAAAAAAAGGACAAAAAGGACTCCTTCATAATGATAAAGGCGTCAAGTCAGCAAGAGGATATAACAATTGTAACATGTATCCAACACCAGTGCACCCAAATATATAATAGCAATATTAATAAACCTAAAGGGAGAGATTGACTGCAATACAATAATAGAGGACTTCAATGCCTCACTTTCAGCAATGGGCAGGTAATTCTGACAGAAAATCAGCAAGGAACATTGGAGTTAAATTGCACTTCAGATCAAACAGACCTAATAGATACTCACAGAACACTCCATCAAACAGCTGTAGAATACATATTTTTCTCAAAAGCAAATGGAACATTCTCCAAGACAGACCCAATTATTAACAAATTTTTATTTTTATTTATTTATTCATATTTTTTGAGACGGAGTCTCGCTCTGTCACCCAGGCTGGAGTGCAGTGGCACAATCTCAGCTCACTGCAAGCTCCACTTCATGGGTTCCCACCATTCTCTTGCCTCAGCCTCCTGAGTAGCTGGGACTACAGGCGCCCGCCACCACACTCGGCTAATTTTTTGTATTTTTAGTAGAGACGGGGTTATACCGTGTCAACCAGGATGGTCTTGATCTCCTGACTTCGTGATTCGCTTGCCTCGGCCTCCCAAAGTGCTGGGATTACAGGCGTGAGCCACCGTGTCCGGCCAACAAATTTTTAAAAATTGAAATCATATCAAGTATCTTTTCTGACCACAGTGGAATAAAACTAGAAATCAATAACAGAAGTAATGCTGGAAACTGTATAAATTCATGAAAATTAACATGCTTCTGAACAATCAATGGGTCTATGAAGAAATTTAAAAGGAAATCTAAAAATTCCTTGTGACAAATGAAAATGTAAGCACAACATACCAAAACCTATGTGATACAGCAAAAACAGTTCTAATGGGGAAGTTTATAGGAATAAACACCTCCATCAAAAACTAGAAATATTTCAAATAAACAATCTAACCATGCACCTCAAGGAAACAGAAGAGCAAGAACAAACCAAACCCAAAATTAGCAGAAGGGAAGAAATAATAAAGATCAGAGCAGAAATAAATTGAGACTAAAAGAAATAGAGAAGAACAAAAGTTGTTTTTTTAAAAAATAAGCAAAATCAAAAAACCATTACATAGACTAATTAAGAAAAAAGAGAGAAGGCCCAAATAAATAAAATCAGAGAAAAAAAAGAAGACATTAGAATTTATACCACAAAAATATAAAGAATCATTAGAGACTATTATGAACTACATGACAACAAATTAGAAAAACTAGGGGAAAAAAAGATAAATTCCTATATACATATAACCTACCAGGACTGAACTATGCAGAAATACGAAACCTCTAAGACCAACAGTGAGTAACAAGACTGAACCAGTAATAAATCCTCCCACAAAAAAAATAAAATAAAATAAAAAATAAAACCCAGGACCTAACAGATTCACTGTTGAATTCTACCAAACATTTAAAGAAGAGCTAATACCACTTCTATCCAAACTATTCTACAGAATTAAAGAGGAGGGAATACTTTTATTAGGCCAGCATTACCCTGATATCCAAACCAGACAAGGATACAACAAAAAAAGATCTGATAGCTCTGATGAACATAGATGCAAAAAAATCCTCAAGAAAATACAAGCAAACTAAATTCAACACATTAGAAAGATCTCACGTGATCAAGTAAGATTCATCCCAGGGATGCAAGGATGGTTAAACATACACAAATCAATAAACACAATACATCACATTAACAGAATCAAGAAAAACCACATAATCATTTCAACAGGTGCTGAATAAAGCATTCACTAAAATTCAACATCCCTTCATAATAAAAACTCTCAAAAAACTAGGTATACAAGGAACATACTTCAAAACAATAAAGGCCATATATGTTGCAAAACCCCGTCTCTACAAAAAATACAAAAATTAGCTGGGTGTTGGTGGCTCACACCTGTAGTCCCAGCTACTCGGAAGGCTGAGGTGGGACATGTATGTCAAACCCACAGCTACTGAAAACCTGTCCTCAAAGATCTGGAAGAAGAGAAAGATGCCCACTTTCACCACTTTTATTCAACACAGTACTAGAAGTCCTAGCCAGAGCAATTAGACAAGAAAGAAGTGGTATCCAAATTAGCGAGAAAGAAGCCAAATTATCCTTGTTCACGGGCAACATGATCTTGTATTTAGAAAAAGCTAAAGAATACCAAAAACTATTAGAACTGATAAATTCAGTACAGTTACAGGATACAAAATCAACATACAAAAATCAGGAGCATTTCTATACACCAATAGCTAACAATTTGAAAAAGAAATCAAGAAAACAATCCTATTTACAATAGCTATGAAAAATTGAATACCCAGGAATAAATTTAACCAAAGTGAAGGATCTCTGTAATGAAAATATAAAACACTGATGAAAGAAATGAAAGAAGACAAAAATAAATGGAAAGATTCCCCATGCTCATGTATTGAAAGAGCTAATACTGTTAAATATCTATGGTACCCAAAGCAATCTATAGATTCAATGCAAGCCCTATTAAAATACCAATAAAATTCTTCACAGAAATTAAAAAAAAAACTATTCTACAATTCATATGTATCACAAAATACTCCTAATAGCCAAAGCAACCCTGAGAAAAAAAAGCTGAAGGAATCACATTACCTGACTTAAAAATATACTTCAGGCTGGATGCGGTGGCTCATGAGGTCAAGAGATTGAGACCATCCTGGCCAACATGGTGAAACCCCGTCTCTACTAAAAATACAAAAATTAGCTGGGTGTGGTGGCAGGCACCTATAGTTCCAGCTATTCAGGAGGCTGAGGCAGGAGAATGGCATGAACCTGGGAGGTGGAGCTTGCAAGATCATGCCACTGCACTCCAGCCTGGGTGACAGAGCAAGACTCCGTGTCAAAAAAATAAATAAATAAATACTACAAAGCCATACAACCAGAACAACACGGTACTGGCATGAAAACAGGCACCTACACAGACCAATAGAACAGAATAGAGAACCCAGAAATAAAATCACACGTTTACAGTCAAGTCATTTTTGACAATGGTGCCAAGAACATACATTGGAGAAAGGACAGCCTCTTCAATAACTGGTGCTGAGAAAACTGGATATCCATATGCAGAAGAATGAAACTAGATTCCATACCTCTCACTATGTATAAAAACCAAATTGAAATGGATGAAATAAATTAAGACCTGAAACTATTATATAAAACTACTAGAAGAAAAACACTGGGGAAGTGCTTCAGGACACTGGTCTGAGCAAAGATCTTTTGGGTAAGACCTCAAAAGCACAGGCAGGGACAGCAGGAATAGATAAATATGATTACATAAAACTAGAAAGCTTCTGCACAGGAGTGGGAACAATCAACAGAGTAAAGACACAACCTATAGAATAGGAGGAGATATTTGCAAACTATCTATCCAATAAAAGGTTAACCAGAATATATAAAGAACTCAAACAACTCAAGAGTAAAAAAAAAAAAAATGTGATTTAGAAATGGGCAAAGGATCTAAATAGACATTTCTCAAAAGAAGACATATAAATAGCCAACAGGTATTTGAAAGAATACTCAATATCACTAACAATGAGGGAAATGAAAATCAAAACCACAGTGAGACACCATCTCATCCTTGTTAAAATAGCTGTTACCTAAAAGACAAAAAATAACAGACACTGGCAGGAATGCAGAGAAAGGGGAAAGCTCACACCCTTTGGTGGGAATGTAAATTAGTGCCAGTATAGAAAACACTATGGAGAGTCCTCAAAAAACTAAAAATAGATCTACTATATGATCCAGCAATCCCACTACTGCATATATACCCAAAATTTGAAAGGAAATCAGTATGTCAAAGAGACATCTGCATTACCATGTTTGTTACAGCACTGTTCACAATAACCACGATATAGATTCAACCTGAGTATCCATCAACAGATGAATGGATAAGGAAAATGTGGTCTATAAACATGAGGGAATATTATTCAGTCATGAAAATAGAATGAAATCTTACCATTTGCAGCAACATGGATGCAACTGGAGGTCACGATGTTAACTGAAATAAGCCAGGCACAGAAAGACAAATATTGCATGTTCTCATTCATATGTGGGAGCTAAGAAAGTTGGTAGAGACTGGAATGATAGTTACCAGAGGCTGGGCAAATACTAGGAGGAGAGGGATAAAAAGAGGTTGGTTAATTGGTACAAAAATACAGTTAGATAGAAGGAATAAGTTCTAGTGTTTGATAGCACAATAGGGTGGCTATGGTTAATAATGTATTGCATGTTTAAAAATAGCTAAAAGATTTGGAATGTAACCAACAAAAAGAAATGATAGATGTTTTTGATATCTTAATTACCCGGATTTAATCATTATGCACTGTATGCTTGTATCAAAATATCACAAGCACCCCATAATACGTGCAACTAGTACCAATAAAAAAGTATTCAAAAATAAAAAGCCTATTAATGAAAGAAAAAAATTAGTCTTCTGAAAAAAAGAACTCTACAGAGAAGGATCCCCTAAAGGGTATGAAGTCCATCCCTCTCTCAGTGTTTTACAAAGGGGCCTGTCTTAGTCTAGTCAAGTCGCTATAACAAAATGCCAAACACTAGGTAATTTACGGCAGAAATTTATTTTTCACAGTTCTGGAGGCTGGGAAATCCAAGATCAAGGCACTGGTGGTGTCTGGTGAGGGCCTACTTTCTCACAGATTGTGCCTTCTTGCTGTGTCCTCACATGGTAGTGAAGGCAAGGCACCTCTCTGGGTTCTCTTTTATAAGGAAACTAATACCACTCATGAGGGTTCTTCCCTCGTGATAAAATCACCTCCCAAAGACCTCACTTCCTAATACCATCACCTTGGGGGTTAGGTTTCAACACATAAATTTTAAGAGGGAAACAAACAGTCAAACCATAGCAGTGCCCACTGGCGTCTTGGGCAGGATAAAGAGGAATTGTTCTATGCAATGCAAGGCATTAAGCATACCTGGTTCCTGGCTATTAACTACCCACAGAGACCTCCAGCCTCACTTGAGACCCACTGCAAATGACAAGAGAACTGCACTGGTTCTCTTGTCACTACTGAATTGCACACTGGCAGCAAAACAAAACTCAGTGCGATGTCTTTGCAGATACGTGGAACTCAGGGCGATGTCTTTGCAGATATGTGGTCAAAGAAGTTACCTGCCACATCACAACATTCCTTTTTATTTGGCTACTGAGCAGCCTTAGTCCAATTTGTTGCCCATCTCTAGCAGCTGGGCATAACACAGATTAATGGTCAAGTTCAGGTCCCACTATTTTGTGGTAATGAGCAATTATTTTCTCTAAACATTAATTCCTTCATGTGAAAAATGGATAATAATGGTAATTCTAATTACTGAGAGCTTATTATGTGCTAAGCGCTATTCTATGTTTTCCATTAATTCATTTAATCCTCACAACAACTCCATGAAGTAGGCACTATTTCTATTCTCATTTTGAAAAGGAAGAAAATCAGACACAGAGAGGTTAAGAAACTTGCCCAAGGTCAAACAGCTAGTAAATAGCAGAGCCAGGAGGACCCTGGTGGTGGCAATTAAACTAGTTAGTGCATAGCAAATGTTGGTGTGGAATCTCATAACGGGTCTGGTACACTGCACACAATTAATACAGGTTACTTATTATTAGGTCGAAACCTTAGTATTAATATCAACTTCTGTGGATTAATCTTAGTTAAAACTTGATTTTCTTACCTCTGAGGCAAATAAGCCCAAACACTTGTTCTCTCTGATTCAACATCAAATTATGACTCAAGTTCCTCCTAACACTTCAGGAAGGTTTTCCACTCTGTTACTGTGATTTTTGCAAGTCTGGTCCCATAAGGATTGGTACTTTTTTTCTGTAAAGGGCTAGATAATATGTTAGGCATTGTAGGCCATCCAGTCTCTGTCATGTATCCTTCCATTTTTAAATTTTTCAACCCTTTTAAAATGTAAAAACCATTTTAGCCCATGGGCCATAGTTTGCCAACCCCTGCTCTCTGGGATTATTGATAAGAGTACCATATAAAACATCAAGAGACTTTCACACGGAGTAGATGGAACTATCAGAATTTGGTAATTGCCTCATTACACTGTCATTGATCCCCACCCATCACAATAAAGTTGCCAGAGAATTCATTAAAGTGGTAAATGACTAAAACAATGAAGAAGCATCTGAAAAGTTTTCAGGGGAGGGAAGGTTGGTAGGTGGGTACGCAAATCCAGAAATGCCTATGCAGAAGTAAGTCTTCTAAAGCATTGGTAATGAAGGGGAAAAGGAAACTATCTCACAAAAATCATAGTGTTTTAGAAGCAGCACAAGATTTCATTCATGCAACAAATCTTTAGAAATATGTATTGGGTATCTCTATGTTCAGGCACTTTCTCAGTAATGGAATTATACAATTTTAGAGCTCAAAATGACCTTAGAAATTATCTGATCCAATCTCCTTATTCACAGATGAGAATTCTGAGGCCTCAAAGTTAGTTAAAATAATTTGGCAATTTCTGCGCAAAATTAAATGTAGTGGGGTTTGTTTTTAACCCCTCAAATGTAGCACTTATGTAGATTATTAAATGTTTGTTAAATAGAGGTTATTAATGGAAAGCTCCTATTCTCTTTACCACCTTTAAACCACCTATTTAATCTGGCAAAACAATACATTTTACTTCCTTTATCAATTTACTTAAAATCCTTTTTTTGTTTGTTTGGTTTTTTTTTTGCTGTGTCTCTCAAACTTTTGGTGTGCTTAAGTGGCCTAACAATCACCAATCATTAAATGAACCAGTCTCTGATCCACTTTTAGCACCTCCTTCTCCCTGCAGGCTCCTAGCCCCTCCACTCACTCCCCCTACCTCTCCTCAGACACTTTTCTCTAGTTCTGTTGCTGCCACTGTCACTGTCACTGCTGTCTCAGCCCTTCCCACCTCAATACCTCCAGATTTAGACTATCTACATTTTCCTTCTTAACACCCGGCTCAGGTCTTACCACCCTCAGGTTCTGAACACTGAAACAAATCCTACTTGGCTACTACTAAAGCTCCACTGTTAGGCTAGTTCCTCAGCCCCAAATCTACCTTCTTTCTCCCAAGTCTTACTTACCATTGTTTACTATTATTTGTCTATTTCCTCTGATGTTCCCTTCAAACTGTTCCTCACTCTTGCCTAAATATGCCCCAATGTTTGAGCCTTTGCTAAAGCCTCTCTCTCCTTGAGAAACACCTTTTTGTCCATCCCAACCTTCAGAAACTTCATTCTTCCTTAATGCCATCTGCTCCTTGCCCCTGCTTTCTTCTCCATTTCTGCAGCACTTGGCTCTACTTTCTTATGCAGGAATTGAATCTGACCTTCTATTACATTATCTGAGTGTATGAACTAATTGCTTCTATTGAAAGCAATCTATCCATTCTGCAAGTACAATAAGAAATAGTTTTAAGTTAAAACACCAAATTTATTGCATAATATTGAACTATATGCACACACATAGAAAATAAACATTTCATATAACTGTATATATATTTTTAATCCTGTATTTATAAAGACTGAAAAACTACCAATTTAGCAATTGGAATAAGTTTTAAAAACAAAAAAAGCAAAAATCTACAATCCTTCATCAAGATTTGATGCTTTATCACAGTTCATAAATACTTCATTTTATATAAATAAGTCTTTTCTCTAGTTACCAGGAATTTAAAATTAGACTTACATGGATTCTTTAATCATGTAGAATTTTCTTACTCCATGATGAGGAAGGTTGAGCATGTCATTATTTTTAAAATACATATATTTGATTTAAACACAATCCCCCCTAAAATCCCACTGTAAACAAACATTTCGAATGTGATAAAGTTTCATAATAAAGAACGTCCTTAAATCTTAGCAATTAGGGAAGAGGAAAAAAATCTGAGTAAAAATTTTGCAATTTAAATAAAAATTGAAAAAAAGGCTGCATGCATCCACTAGGAGAGGAGAGGAAGGGAGCACTGAGTCAAGTAACAAAGAATGGGATAAAATAAAGAAGAAACGAAAGGAAAATCAGGGAGGAAGCAGGGAATAAAAAGGAGAAAATTAGGGAAGGGAGCAAGGAGAAAATAGTAGAGGACATAAGGTGATAGAAAAGGGGAAAGTAAATTTATTATTTCTACTTTTCTTGGACAATATAGAGACTCAAAATAGTTAATGCAATTTGCTCCAAAAGCGAGAGCGGAAGGGGTGATGGGTCTATCAATTAACCTCATTGTCAAAGGGAAAAGGATGAGCAAGAAAACAAAATTAGGCTCAGCTACAATGAATGCTAAGCTACTCTGCACATCTTTTAAAAGGTCTAGGAAATAGGCACAGCCATGGGAAAGTTGCTATTCCCTCAAGAACTTTTTTAAAGCAAGATATGTTTATATAGGCTCCCATAAATTCTTAAGAGTTCTGCCAAAATAATGGACCCAGAGTCAGCTTTTTGGAATTGGGAGATTCTGAAGTAGTCCTTTCCTCCTTTAGGTTAAAGGAGGGCTGCAACAAGCCAGAGGCATTCCCAAGTGTACAGAGGAAGGTGATGTTCTTGCATGCGCAGATAAGAAAGGACGGATCAGTCTAAATCATTCTCATAGAGGAATGAGAAGTTAAAAGAAGGACAAGGAAGCATTGTGAGAAAAGATCAGGGCTGAGAGAGATATTTGGGAAATGAAAGTTTAAAAATCCACTGCCACTTCATCCAGCAGAGTGCAACACATTCACAAGTGCAAGGAATACTGGGTAGTTTGGTTTAAAACAAAACAAAAACACCTCCCATACAAGGGCCAATTTTTTACCCCATCCCCAACCCCTAATTTTTCAAAAAGGTTGTTTACTGCTATACAATCCCAGAAACACATCAACCAGGCTCAGGATTTTAAAGTCCCAACCCTCTTAGACAATAAAAAAATAGAAATCACTCCCCATGATTTTCTGTATAGGTCTCAATGTGGACATTGAGGAAGGAAGGGAAATACTGGACAAGCTGAGGAGCCTCAGGCCAAACTAAACCCTTCATAGTTGTCAAGGGCCTGGGTCAGCCGGGCACTCAGAATCTCTTTGCTGCTGTACTTGGGGAGGTCAAGAAGGTTGTAGCAAGTGTGGGCCACTGGCAAGTACTCCTCCCCGCTGGCTGTGGACTGGATGACAATCTGCAGGCTGGCCATGCCGTAGATGGGAATCCGATCGCTGCCTGTCAGGAACACTGGGGAGAACGAGAAATGGCATTAGGAGCTAAGCAAACGGAAAATGGATCTCAGAGGTCCTTCTAGCAACAGGAAAGGAAGGCATGACACCCTGTGGCTTGCATGAGAAGTACAATTACATTTATGTGCCAATATGCATCCTGTGGAATGATGCTTAGATGCACTTAAGAAAAAAAAAAGGCCTCAATCAAATGTACGCCCTCACAAATTTTAGGAGATTTCCCAAAATCAAAGAGGGAAGGAATTGTTGTCATAGGAAAAGAGCAGCTGATCTCAGGGGGAAACCAGGCAGAAGACTGAAGTCTCTGACCTCAGGGTCTCCTCTCACCTGAAGTGCCTGATGCCTGTACCACCTTGTCTATGGAATTCCATTTAGGATCTATTTGCTCTCCTTTCCATGTCTCCATTTTTCTTAAACCAGAAGAGCTGACCCAAACATTATGTTAGACATTGCACTCCTGTGACATGCACTGTGACATGGCAAAAGAGAGAGAGGGAGATAGAGAAAGAGAGCCAGCTGGCTTTCCTTGTTTTCTAGTGCTGAACAACATCCTCATAGTTGAATTGCTGGAAATTACTATAAGAAAATCATTAGTTAAGAAGCATTTTCAAATAACCTGCCATTCCCTGAGGCTATGCTACATAAACTTTCTTGCCAAAAATCTCCAGAGTTAACAAACATTTCCATAAGTCTAATGAATAGAAAGTGCCATTTTCTAGGGAAATCCCAGGACCATGAGCAGGCATCTCTTGAATGTCACAGCCTTATAAGCTCACTCGGCAAACCTTAACCTGTCCTTCAGCTCTTCCACTACTGCTTCTCAATAGCCAAAGCGGCCAGGAAGAGGAGAAGTGGTCCTCCTTTCTAAGAGTTCTTGTGTAAGATCTCTACTTCCTCTCATCCTTGCTCCAATGTGAGCAACAGAACCTGGGGGTAAGTCCTACATTAATACTAATATATGCCCAGTCTTATAAAGCAAAATAGACTGCCTATCAAACCCCATGCTTTGGTTTTATATGACTAAAATTCCATAGTATGCACTAGCTAATTTCTGACACTGATTATACACAGACACAAACTGAGAGATACTTCAACTATTTTTAAAAGGCTAAATTTGTTCATGTAAATTAGAATTCATTCTCCTTTCCAAAGGTATTATTACCTTTCTCAAACGTCATTCAGCCAGCCACCAAAGTCTACATATTGTATGATTCAATTTGCATGAAATGTCCAGAATAGGCAAATCCATAGAGACAGAAAGACTGGTGGAGGAGATATGGAGAATGACCGCTAATAGGTATGGGGTTTCTTTTTTGAGGCTATGAACATATTCTACAATTAACTGTGTGATAGTTTCACAACTGTGTGTATATGCTAAAAAACCACTGAAGTACACACTTTAAATGAGTATGGCATACAGATTATATCCCAGTAAAGCTGCTATAAATCACACCTTCCCAGTTGCATCCGGATACTTTGTAATATATTTTAAAGGCTAGAGAGGTAAGAGAGGTTAATCCAAACAATTTGACTTCATAAATGTAATACTTGAATAACTTATATATAAAATAATTAGTATTTTTAGAATAATTTAAAAATCAGGCTGGGCGTGGTGGCTCACACCTGTAATCCCAGCATTCTGGGAGGCCAAAACAGGCAGATCACTTGAGGTCAGAAGTTCAAGACCAGGACCAGTCTGGGCAACATGATGAAACCCCATCTCTACTAAAAATACAAAAATCTGCCGGGCATGGTGCCAGGTGCCTGTAGTCCTAGCTACTTGGGAGGCTGAGGCATGAGAATCACCTGAACCTAGGAGGTGGTGGTTGCAGTTAACTGAGATCACACCACTGCACTCCAGCCTGGGCAACAGAGTAAGACTCTGTCTCAAAAAAAAGAAAAGAAAAGAAAAGAAAAGAAAGAAAGAAAGAAAGCGAGAGAGAGAGAGAGAGAGAGAGAGAGAGAGAGAAAGAAAGAAAGAAAGAAAGAGAGACAAAGAGAGAGAGAGAGAAAGAGAAAGAAAGAAAGAAAGAGAGAAAGAAAGAAAGAGAGAAAGAAAGAAAGAGAGAAAGAGAAAGAGAGAAAGCAAGAAAGCAAGAAAGAAAGCAAGAAAGCAAGAAAGAAAGAAAGAGAAGGAAAGAAAGAGAAAGAAAGAAAGAAAGAAAGAAAGAAAGAGAGAGAGAGAGAGAGAGAGAAAGAAAAAGAAAGAAAGAAAGAAAGAAAGAAAGAAAGAAAGAAAGAAAGAAAGAAAGAAAAGAAAAGAAAAGAAAAGAAAAGAAANGAGAGAGAGAGAGAGAGAGAGAAAGAAAAAGAAAGAAAGAAAGAAAGAAAGAAAGAAAGAAAGAAAGAAAGAAAGAAAGAAAGAAAGAAAGAAAGAAAAGAAAAGAAAAGAAAAGAAAAGAAAAGAAAAATCAGTGAGATGCTTCTATTCTTCCTTTCATGCAACCCTCTTGTTAGGCAACAGATCTGGATTAACAACCTATATTGTGTCTGACATATCATTAAGACAAAAAGCATACATATAATGAATTACAATTACCTCATCTTTACCATTTAAATGAGTTAAGCCTCAGCCATGGAGCCTATCATCCTATACTGTATGTAAGACTAAAATGTAGACAAATACCATATTGAGATTACCGATACTTACAGAGAAACTTCTTCTTCTTTTCCAATGGAAACTCATGAAATGTTTCCCAAAATAGTTTTACAGTGGGATGTGTGGCCGAGTAATCTCCCTTGTAGATGGCAGTCTGTCCAAAAAAGACAAAAAGAAAAAAATGTCCCTTAGAAAAATATTTTAGTGGACATTATATATCATTTGCATTTGAGGCTAAGAAATAAGTGCTCAGATACAGGACACCTCTAAATCTAACTCAACCACAGTATGCTTGGAACGAGACCAGGCTCTGGGAACACCTCCCCAAACTGCTGCTGCTTCGCCGAAGTTAAAGGAGTTAAAGGATCTTTTGTGCTTACCTCTTCCAGTTCTTCCCAGTTGTAGTTGCTGTTCCCCACCATCATAGCCCTCAGTTCTGAAGGCTGGAAGAGCTCAAGTACTTTGCCACCACACACCTTTAGGAAGCCACTAGAGAAGGCTGTGTACCATTCATGAACTGAGATTTGGAAGACATAATTGACATAAGCATCCACAAATTCCTGCCTGCCAGAACACAAAAGAAATCAAATACATTTAGCTCAAAGTCTTGTAAAGCTTATGAAGTTACCCTTCTACACTGAGATTGGGAGTGATAAAAAATGGAATTTCATCAAATGTTCACATCAGGAGGCATCCTAAAGCATCATATAGGTTACCAGCTCTCCTCTCCTCCCTCTCCAGCCCCAGCCCTAACATTCCACCAAGTGCCTCAGATGATCCAAGGAAGGATAAGACAGGTAGGAAGGGGAGCAGGCCAGGTAAGTAGAACTAAACTACTGGCTTTACCTGAGGTATTCCAGTTTTCATGTTAAAAGTCCTGCTTAAAATTTAGTGTGGAAAAAATAATACGACTTTTTCTGCTTAAAATAAAAAGTCTGAGATAACAGTTCTAGGCCACTTTCCCTATCCTCAGAAACAAATAGAGCTAAACCACTTGACATTCGTATCCTCGCCTATTTTAAAAGGTTAATTTTATAACTCCTTGTTTATAAAACCTTTACGTCTGGAAAGAACCATCTCAAATAATGGCTCCATCTCACTAATAATCAGGCAAATGCAAATGAAGACGAGGGAATTGCCATTTGCACTTATCAGACAGGTGTAAGGTTAAAAACAAGATTATATCAATATGGTGAGGGTGTGGGGAAAACGGAAACCTCATAGGCAGCTGGTAGGAAGATAAACTGAAATGATGGGAGCCACATATCGCAACCATGGAAATATATGAAGATCAACCAAATGAGAAGAGCAAAGGCTATTTTTTCAGAGCTGCTATAGCAAGAGAGTCTGCCACTGTCACTTGTGCTGTGGAAGAGACTCTTCAAAGTCAAGCAGAGGAGTGGAAAAGCTTTACAGTGGAAAGAGGGAAGGCTTCAGATACACTCTGATTGGAGGCTGCTAGCCTGGGGAAGCTGCAGGTGGGCTATAACTAGAAGTGGGGCATCCTATGTGACTGGTTAAGGGTGCATATTTGGCTTTCTCTGGTTGGTTCTAAGTTGGAAGTAGGAACAAAAATTAAGGAAGTTGTTGTTTATTAATCACATCCTGGCCTATTTGGGCCCACCGTTACAAAAGGTATCAAGAGAGATGGCAATCAGGCTCCCTGCAAGTCTGACTTAGAGCAGGCTGGCTTCCTGGGCTGCTTATTGCAGATAAGAGGTTGGTTTCCTGGGCAGGTTGCTACAGACTGTGGGTCTCAGCTCCATTTTTATATATGGCCTGGCCACTGTCCGTAGGTATATTCAGTCTCTCACAAGTGGAAATATAAACTGTGAACCTAGACATAAACATTTTGGGGGGAAATTCTGTGAATACCTAGAGAAGGTGAAAATGTAAATACCCTTGATAATGCTACTGTGCTAGCGGGCAGGTAATGCAGAGATGCTAACATATGTGCACAGGAAGATGACTTCAGGGAAGTTTACTGCAGCATTTTCTTGTAATACAGAGAATTCAGAGAAACAAAACTAAATATCCATTAATATGAACACGGACAAGGAAAAGATGGCAGAGTCATATGATGGAAACCATAAAGCAGAGCACTTTAATGGAATTAACTAGATCTATACTTAGCAAAATGAATAGAATCTCAGGAACAATGCTGAGTGAAAATCAAGTATTTGCATGTTCAGTAAAATATGACAGCATTTATGTAAGTTGTGTTTTAACACTTAAATCAATGCTACTTATAAAAGGTAGTAGGTCTGTCACTTAGAACTTGTGACCCTTGGGCAAGTTACTTAATTTCTCCATGCCTCTTGTGTCCTCATTTGTAAAATGGGGAGAGTAAGAGTCGATAACTCATGGAACTGCTTTAGGATTAAATGAGTGAGTACATGTAAGAGTGCTTAAACCAAGGCTGGTGTATAACAACTGCTTTGTAAGTATTAGCTAGTATTATCGTATTGTTTATGGATATAAGATTTTGCTTATGAGTATGAAATTATACATATGCATATGTAAGACGCTTAAGTGTTCATTTTTAAAAACAAAGACATTAATGTAAAAAGATCTTTGTCTAGCCAGGTGCCGTGGCTCATGCCTATAATCCCAGCACTTTGGGAGGCTGAGGCAGGCAGATGGCTTGAGCCCAGAATTCAACACGACGAGACCCAGTCTCTACAAAAAATCAACCAGGCCTGGTGGTGCATGCCTGTAGTCCCAGCTGCTCAGAAGGCTGAGGTGGAAGGATCGCCTGAGCCCAGGAGGTCAAGGCTGCAGTGAGCCATGATCACGCCACTGTACTTCAGCCTGGGTGACAAAGCGCGACTCTGTCTCCAAAAAAAAAAAAAAAAAATCTGTTTTAATATACATGTTTATTATAAAAACATTTTAAAAAATCAAATTCATAAGAGTTTTCTCTGTGTAAGAAAGAAGGGTGGGAAGAGGGGAATGGAATTAAGGGTACGTACAAAAAGAAGTTGAGCGGTATCAGTAATTTTTTTCTTTTATTAAAAAATCTGAAGCAAATACCTGTTGACTGTGGATCATATATGCAAATACTTGTCACATTATTCTATGTAGTTTCTGTGTTTTAGATTAAAAACAATTTTAAAACTTCACATCATGAAGATAGTTATTTACTACTTATCCATCACTGTAATTTAACACTTTATAAAGCTACATTTGAATTATTGGGTTTCCTCCAAGCAGATGCTTTTTACATGTTCACCATTCATACCAATAACTAACCAATAAATGGTGTGATACAGTGGATAAGTGAGGCAGACAGGGGTTCAAATCCAGGCTCTGCCATGTTCTGTATCTAACTAGTAAGCCTTTCTTTTCCCATTTTTAAAACGGTATAAGCTGCAATCTTTAAAATAAAGCCACTAATGTAAAAAGATTATTGTACATGTTAATCATTGATACTGAAAGTTTCTCACACCATATATAACACTTCACTTCTCTGAAACCCATTACACTAAACTAATGACATTTTTCTGATACAATTACCCAAGAGAAACGCCATCACAACAATTTTTATTACGGACTGTGATGGTTAATTTTATAAGTCAACTTGGCAAGGCTATGGCATCCAGTTGTTTGGTCAAACACCAGTCTGGATGTTGTTAAGATATTTTTTTAGTCGGGATTAATATTTAAATTCATAGACTTTGATTAAAGCAAGTTACCCTCCATAATGTAGGTAGGCCATATCCAATCAGTTGAAGGCCTTAAGAGAAAAAGACTTGAGGTCCTCCAAAGAGGAAAGAATTCTGCCTCCACACTGTCTTTGGACTCAAGACTTCAATATTAACTCTTGCCAGAATTTCTAGCCTGATAGCCTATCCTACAGATTTCAGGCTTGACAGCCTCCACAATCACATGAACCAATTCTTTAAAATAAATCTGTCCCTGCCCCCGCCCCACTTGGCCCCACACCCTATCGGTTCTGTTTCTCTGGAGAACACTGACACAGATTTTGGTACTAAGAAGTACGGTACTGCAACAGCAAATACCTAAAAATGTAGATGTGCCTTTGGAATTAGGAAATAGGTAGAGCCTGGAAGAGTTTTGAGGAGCTTGACAGAAAAAATCTAGATTTCACTTGAGACTATTGGTAGAAATAGCTCAACAGTCTCAGGAAGCAGCCTGAGACTCACCATCTAGATGCCCAATCTTGAACCTTCTAGCTAGTAGCCTCCGGTATTCCTTTCTAGCAACACTGCTAAACAGACTAAAGCCACTATGGAAAACAATGTGGCAGCTTCTTATGAAGTTAAGCATACATTTACTGTATGACCCAGCAATCCCACTGCTAGGTATCTACCCAAGAGAAATAAAAGTCTATGCTCATAGAGAAACCTGTAGATGAATGATCACAGCATTATTCACAATTACGAAAAACTGGAAACAACACAAATGGGAATACTACCCAATAATAAAAAGTAAAATAAAAAATAATAAAAAATAAATTTACCAATATATACAACAACACGAATGAATCTCAAATGTACTCTGCTAGTGAAAAAAGCCAGGCTCAAAAGGCTACATTCATATAATTCAATTTACCTGTCATTCTGGATAGAACAGAAGTATTGAGACAGAGAACAGCTCAGTGCTCACCAGGGCTGGATGTTGGGGAAGGGTCACAAGGTACCTTTAGGGGGCGATTTACTGTTCTATATCTTGATTACTACAGTGCTTACATTACTGGACTTGCTTGTGAAAGCACCCCCAAAAGTGCAAATTTTACTGTTATGTAAATGATACCTCAATGAGCCAGACTTTTTAAAAAACAGTCTAGTTTAACACTAAGTTTTAAGATCTGTTGAGACAGGAAAATAAAAATCTTGAAAGATGAGCATGCCCTAAATATTTTAAGCAGGTTAAGTTAGTCAAGCGAATTTAACCAAAATTTGGGATTTTTTTTTTTTTTAAAGTCTGTCACAACTTCCATACTATAGGGGTCAAAAGGCCTATTTTCTGCCCCTGAATCTGCCAATTAAGTGATACATGCAGTAAGATGATTTCACCATATTTGCTTCTAAGTTTACTATCTGTAAAATGAGAAACATCCTTCCTAATCTCAAGGTAGCTGTAGCCATCAAAAGAGATGATATATGGGAGGGGGGAAGAAGGTAGAGAAGAAGACAGTGAGCCACTAAGAAGATGGTGAGCAGGGTAAAGAAGAGGGTTGGGGGGAAGGTGGGGAAGGAGACCGTGGAGGAAGGTAGGGAAGAAGACCATGGGGGAAGATGGAGAAGAAGAAGGTGGGAAAGAAGACAGGAAGAAGAAGGTGGGGGAAGGTGGGGAAGAAGATAGAGGGTGGGGAAGACGACAGAGGGTGGGGAAGAAGACGGTGGGGCTGGGTGGGTGGGTGGGGAAGAAGACGGTGGGGCTGGGTGGGTGGGTGAGGTGGGGGTGGGTGGGTGGGAAGAGGGTGGGGCTGGGGGAGGGGAAGAAGAGGGTGAGGTAGATGGGGAAGAAGAGGGTGAGGTAGATGGGGAAGAAGAGGGTGAGGAAGATGGGGAAGAAGAGGGTGAAGAGGGTGGGGAAGAAAAGAGTGAGGAGAATGAGGAAAAAGGGCGCGGGTGGGGGGAAGGTGAGGAAGAAGGCAGTGAGTGGGGAAGAAGAGGGTGAGGAGGGTGGGGAAGAAGAGGGTGAGGAGGGTGAGAAAAAGGACAGTGGTGGAGGGGAGGTGAGAAAGAAGGCAGTGACTGGAGAAGAGGAAGATGAGGAGGGTGAGGAAAAGGACAGTGCGGGGGCGGGGGAGGTGAGAAAGAAGGCAGTGAGTGGGGAAGAAGAGGGTGAGGAGGGTGGGGAAGAAGAGGGTGAAGGGGTGGGGAAAAGGGCAGTGCGGGGAGGGGAGAAGGTGAGGAAGGCGGCAGTGAGTGGGTAAGAAGGGGGGAAGAAGATGGGCAGAAGGTGGGGCATAACACAGTGCGGGGGAGGGGCAGGAGGGAGGGAGAAGATGGTGGCAAGGAAAGGTGTGAAAACAGATAATGGGGAAGGCAGGAAAGCAGATGGTGTTGGGGGAAGCCCGGGAAGACGAAAGTGAGCAGGGTGGGATAGATGGCACACGCTTTAACCAAGATAAGAGGGGGCCTTGGCCCTGGGCCCCATGCTTTAGAGAGACTTGCTTTTTTTCAGCCCTCCTCAAGCTTTAGTACTTCCCACAGGCCAAAGATTCTGTAGAACCTTCTAGAACACACACCAGGACACTGGGAGCTCTGAGATTTCCTACCCAAATGACTCCAAAACTGCTTCCAGGGGTGTCCTGCTGAGAGACAACCTTGCCACCAGGGTATGTGTCGCCAGGTGTGTGGGATGGCCAAGGGGGTGTTGGGTGGACACACAGGTACAGAGCTTGGATATGCAAGCTGCCCTATCCACACATATGCTCCCCAGGTCCCCAAAAGGGTAGAATGGAGCCAGCTTGCCCGTTCCTCCACTGCCTGGAGAGGAATGTGGAGGAATCTAAGAGGTGATCAAATGCCAGCTATGGAGAGAGATGCAGAGGTAAGCGAAGACATATGTACTAGCATTTGTAGAAGGGCCTGGATGGGGGTGAGGAGCACACGGAAAACGGGCTGAGGCCATCTACGCAGTTCCTGAAGAAGCACCTCGGGCAGCCACTGACACTCCCAGCCCAGCTCTACACGGCGTGGGTACATGGGTGGGCTGGGAACAGGGTGTCTGTCCAACAGGCTGGTGTTGAGGGCCCAGGAGACGTCAGGGTAGCAACAGGAGGAATCTGGTGCAGTATGAGCGCACGGCCGTCAGCTGATAGTGGGGAGCCAGTCAAGTGCCGCAAAAGCAGGGGGCGGGGCCGCGGCCGACGTCATTCCCGCGGCCGCGCGTCACCGCCACTTGCCGCATCCGCAAGATCTCTCTGGACCAGCTCGGGTGCAGGGCCTCTGCGGGATCCCTCCTAGACCTCTGCGGCTTCTCCTCTAACATGGCCGACTCGGAAAACCAGGGGCCTGCGGAGCCTAGCCAGGCGGCGGCAGCGGCGGAGGCAGCGGCGGAGGAGGTAATGGCGGAAGGCGGTGCGCAGGGTGGAGACTGTGACAGCGCGGCTGGTGACCCTGACAGCGCGGCTGGTCAGATGGCTGAGGAGCCCCAGACCCCTGCAGAGAATGCCCCAAAGCCGAAAAATGACTTTATCGAGAGCCTGCCTAATTCGGTGAAATGCCGAGTCCTGGCCCTCAAAAAGCTGCAGAAGCGATGCGATAAGATAGAAGCCAAATTTGATAAGGAATTTCAGGCTCTGGAAAAAAAGTATAATGACATCTATAAGCCCCTACTCGCCAAGATCCAAGAGCTCACCGGCGAGATGGAGGGGTGTGCATGGACCTTGGAGGGGGAGGAGGAGGAGGAAGAGGAGTACGAGGATGACGAGGAGGAGGGGGAAGAGGAGGAGGAGGAGGAGGCTGCAGCAGAGGCTGCCGCGGGGGCCAAACATGACGATGCCCACGCCGAGATGCCTGATGACGCCAAGAAGTAAGGGGGGCAGAGATGGATGAAGAGAAAGCCCACGAAGAAAACAGCTTGGTTTTGTTTTTCCCAGAATATTGGTGGACTTAAAAAGGCTCAGGTTTTTGACCAAAATACAATGTGAATTTATTCTGACATTCCTAAAATAGATTAAATTGAAGCAATTAGATCCTGGCCAGCTCGATTCAAATTTTTCATTTTGAACATAATAAATATATCAAAAGGTGTTAAAGAAAACCGAATTAAACCCAAAATTATGTTTTCATGGTCTCTTCTATGAGGATTGAGGTTTACAAAGGGTGTTAGTAGATGCGAAGTAAAGAACGTCACTTTGAAACCCATTCATAACACAGCATACGCTACACATGGAACACCCAGGCCATGACTGAACACGTTTTCAGTGCTTAATTCTTAAATTTCTTTACTCATGACATTTCGCTGTGCAGAGAAGGCAGACCCCAAGAAAAACGTCATCTTTGAGACTTTGCTTTTGTAACGCAGACATCAGCTTTACACTTCACAGGAGATTGATGGCACTGAGGAAGACTGCAATGGAGATCATGACACTACTGTTAATAAGGCCAGGAAAACTGCCATTTCAAGTTCTGAAAAATGTTTGAGTATTTGAATTTAGAGAATAACATGGTTCCAAAAAGGAGGGTGTAAAACCTGTAAAATACTGTCAACATATGTATTCATTAGTTACAATCTCATGTTTGTTTTCTTAGTAGTGTCTATTTACAAAGACATAAAAAATACCCCAAATATGTTTAAGTATTAAATCACTTTACCTAGTGTTTTAGAAATATTAATTTACTTGAAGAGATGTAGAATGTAGCAAATTCTGTAAAGCATGTGTATCCAGTGTTATGTACTTTGATCCTTGTGACGTCTTTCTGTCATGTAGCTTTTAGGGTGTAGCTGTGAAAATCATCAGAACTCTTCACTGAAGCTAATGTTTGGAAAAAATATATACTTGAAGAACCAATCCAAGTGTGTGCCCCTACCCCCAGCTCAGAAGTAGAAAGGATTTAAGTTTGCTTGTATTAGCTGTGCCTTCATTATTTTGCTATGTAAATGTGACATATTATAAAATGGTGCATAATCAAATTTTACTGCTTAAGGACAGACGCATACAGTAAGGATTTTTAGGAAGAATATATTTAATGTAAAGACTCTTAGCTTCTGTGTGGGTTTTGAATTATGTGTGAGCCAGTGATCTATAAAGAAACATAAGCTTAAAGATGTTTACCACTGTGGTGTTAATAAAACAGTATTTTCAAAAAAATATATATAAAAGACTCGGTACTCTGACTGCCTGTATTCAAATCCCAGCTCTGCCTCCTATTAGTAATGTACCTTAGGCAACTCAGCTAATACTCTCAGTGCTCAATTTCTCCTCATCTACAAAAGGGAAGAGGAATAGTCCCTTCCTCATGGGTTACTATGAAGAGCAAATGGATTAATACATATAACGCCTATAGAATAGCATCCAAACCATGGTAAGCGCTGAATAATTCTTAGCTATTATTATTACATGAAAGATAAAGACAGTGATTGGAAATTCAATCCTCCTTCTCTCCTGTTACAAAATGGGAGAAATGGACATCACTACATCAATGCCTTCCCATGTTTATGGTTCCTTATTATGAGAGAAGAATGTGGCCTTTAATTCAGAAACACAGGAAATTAAACTATCTTGTTTTGATTTCCTCAACATAATATCAAGTTTTTATTAGCTCCCAGAAAGGATAGAAGACTTCAATATAACATTAAAAATATACAAAAAAGGCTATTTCAACTTTGTTTGCTTCATTCTGAATGAAGCAGAAAGTTTTTTTAAAAAACTGGACTCCAAAAAAATTAAAAAATCAGATGCCATTTGCTTCATTTTCCCTGCAGGGTTAAAATTACAAAGAAGCAAAATTAAACTGCTTTATCCTAGGGAATGGAAGGCAGCACTGACCTGTTGCTAATAACAACAGATTGTTGAGTACAAACAACCTTAAGGTAATGTTAATCTTCCTTATGATCGGGCCAACCAAAAGAGAAAATCAGAATAGTATATTACATACGAAGTTCTGATTATCTTAATCATATGATTATCTTAATAGAGAAAAAATCTAATAAAATTTAATATTCATTTCTTATATCCAGGAATGAGATGATCATTTTACTATTTTTCTGGGTACAGTAAAAAGCAAAAATGATTGAAACACAGATAAGAGGTATAAGTATTGGGAAATGTTTTTTACGTATAGAAAACCCAAGAGAATCAACTGAAAAACAATTCAATTTAATAAGTTTGATGAATTGACCAGTTATCAGATAAATACACAAAAACCCATAACCATTTATAGGCACTAATAATGATCAAAATATATGGGAAAGGCTAAAACCTCTAATAAGAAATGTGTATAACCTATGTAAAAATAAAAAACAAATAAATGTAACATAAGCCTTTGGATGTAAGATTGAATATCACAAAAGTATCAGTTCTTCCCAAATTAACTTTTATCACAATTCTAATCAAAACTCAAACTGGATCTGGAACCTAATATAATTACCATAATGCTCACCTTAAGAACAGCTAAGAAAACCTTTAGCAATTTGGAAACAGTTTAGATTTTTACCTCTGACTACAGACTAATTGAAGAAAATATACTAAATATTTATCAATTACATCAATTACTGGACAGGGAATGGCTCGGAAAAGAGTGATATAAGACCAAAAGAAGTAACAGACATGACAACACAAAAATTAAGAAATCACAGAGTTAAAGACACACACTACATTTTCAAAAGCAAAAACAGAATAAAACCTACAATAGATATAGATGGCAAAGGGTTAGTAGTCTTAAACATAATGAAGAGTTCCTATGAATCATATGAAAATTATTAAGTCCTACTAGAGAAATACATAAAGGACATCAGCAGAGTCTCTAAAAAGAGGAAAGACTGCAAACCCTGACTGAGGCAGAAAGAACTCACCTAGTACTGCGTGTTCCTGAACCTGCAGCACTAGGTGAGCTGGGGTTCTGGCAGAGTCTAGAGACAAGTGTTCCTAGCTCTGTGCTCTGGCCAGCAATCCTTTTGTTTATGATAACACTTTAGCTATGGGGTTTTCTAGCTACCGGCTGTACCACTGTTGGCCACTTCTCTAAGGATACAGGGATGTTTGTGATGTCAAGCGATTTCTGCCATTTCCTAACTAGGCTAATCTTTACACTCTTTCCTAGACTGCTTATTTGATAGCTTCTCTGGCAACCCTAAAGCCTGCATCTAGCAGGATACCCTTGCTTCAAGGTAGGTCAAACACTATCATTCATAAACCATTTTCAACCTATTATAGGCCAAAATTAGTCAACAAAGCAAAAATTAACTGGCAGAAAGAAAGAAAGGCAGCATGCAATACACAACCAACTCTCTGAGTATTACACGGAAAACTGGCATGCCGATGCTTACTGTGAAAAATGGCATGGCAGCTCTCTCTACCTGAGAATGTACACTCAATGCATACACATAGACACATTTACACATATACACACACATACACACTTTTTTTTTTATTAAGGTGAAATTCACATAACAAAATTAACCATTTTAAAGGGAACAATTCAGTGGCATTTGTACATTCACAATGCTGTGCAACCACCACCTTCTAGTTAATTCATTTTTTAAACAAAATATTTTAGAGGTAAACAGCAGTAAAATAGATCAGTACTGTGTAGAGTATGTAAAGTAGCCTATGTGTGAAAGAAATGCAACATTTTGTAAGTGAGATTAAATTTCTTTTTAGTTTTTTCTTTTTTTTTTTTAAAGAATACACACCATTTTTCTAAGAACTGGGTGAAATGGTGATAATGACATATAAGGGAGTATAATTCATTAGCAAAATAAATTTATCAAAAATACCTATCAACAAATTCAAATGTTATACATTTTAATTCCATTTCACCCCTGAGACCTTATCATTAAAAAGCAATTTTAAAGGCACAAAATCCTTTATACACAAAAGATACTTGACATAGTCTTATTAAAAATGGTGGTGGGGGGAAGAGAAAAAAGAGGAATAAAAAAGAACATACAAACAAGTCAAATATTAAACAGTGAAGAAACAGAAAAATACACATTCACATAGCAGACCATGCAGTCATTATTAAGGGTGTTCATAAGGACTTTGTAATAGCATTTTAAATATAAGCATTGTCTTCACCTAAGTTTAAAAATTCAGACACTCCATTTCATATGTATATAGTTATGTTTTTAGCTATTCCAATTTTGCTTTTTAAAAACATTACCTAGTTGGCCTGAAATGAAAAACAGCAAAGTCTTCAAAGTCATTTTTCTTCCTAGGGGGAAAGGAGGATGGGAACTCTCGAGCCCCAGCCTTAGCCCCTGAGAGGTCAGATGCTGATGCCCATGGAGCGCAGTCTGACTCAAACCACCTGGCTTTGAATCCTGGCTCTGGTTTAGAATCCTGGACTTCTAGCTCTGCAACCTTGAACAAGAGACTTATGCCTATCTGTGCCTCAGTTTCCTCATCAGTAAATGGGAAGGCTTACATGTCAAATATTTCAAATAATGTCTGATGCATGGTAAGCACTCAAGAAGTGTTACTGGCATTTTAATTCTGCTGTTCCTGTAATAGTCCAATGCAAATACAATGCAGATCTTAAAGACTGCATCCCTCAGAAACTGTCCTGAAAGATCAACTGAAGTCTGCCAGCAGTCCTGAAGATCTTAAGGAGCAAGAAGTGTTTGTCATGCATGAGTTTTATTCTCAGCTTCTCACTATAGAATCTAGATGCCCTCTGAAGCACTTACCTTAAGTTTGGCATTTCTCATTATGTGATCCTTTTACTCTACTCTCCGCCCCCGCACTGCCCCCCCAGCCCCATGTGTGTGTCATCTGTCTTTTTTAATATGGGGAAAATAGGAAGACAGCAATTGCATTTAATCTGATTGCATCAAATTGAGTAAATGTTAGGGAATCTAGAACAATGTGTGGGTTTTTCACTAATGGTAATAACACCATGTTATAGACCATAAGAAATGCTTAACCATGAGTAGTCATGTGATACAGTATTATCCAGATGTGACTACCAGCTGGTGGCAAGATTTGTCTATGATGCAGCCACCAGTAATTAGCCACAGATGTTCTTTTACCTGGATGCCTACAACTCATTTGACTGTATAGGTTCTGTCCAAGGATAGAAAGCATTTTAAAACCAAATGAAATGGAATAAATTATGAATATGGAATTGGTATTCCTCTGGCATTTTCCCCTGGGGCAGCAATGCTAGCAAATATCTTACTGTTAACAAAAACAGCCTCAATGCCAGCAGTATCTGTGTATACAACTCCCTAAAAGTTCAGTAGGTATTCTTCTTACAGTTCTTTCATTTTCTTAGTCATAAAACGTAGGACTGCCAATGACTAGATTATGGCATATAACCAAGGAAATAATGACTATAATGATCAACTTTTTATAACTTCATACAGCCTTTCTTACCAGGACCTCAATGTACTTTGTTGGTAAGACTTCTATTTTGTGCAGCATAAAATGAAAAGAAAAAAAATTCATTCATGTCTTTTTCTGGTGGTCCCTAACCAAAACAGCTATAGTAAAGAGTACAGCAGTAACCATGAATGGGACTGGTGTCCTTATAAGAGTCACAAGAGAGCTTGCTTTCCATCCCTGCTCTCCACCATGCTAGGATACAACAAGAAGTCAGCAGTCTGCAACATGGAAGAAGGCCCTCGCCAGAACCTAACCATGCTGGCAGCCTAATCTTTGACTTCCAGTCTCCAGAACGTGACAAATACATTTGTGTTGTTTATAAGTCATCCAGTTTATGCTACTTTTTTACAGCAGTCCAAACGAAGACAAACAGGTAACTGTGACAGCAACAGGGTCTCCTGCCTGTCACTGAGTGACACAGACATGTACAGCAGTGCCTAAAGCAGCATGGATGAGTTCACAGTGTACTCAATGAGTACTCTGAAAAACCAAAATCTAAATTTCTACCTAGTACAGAAGCTGTTCCATACATCATGAACATAGTATAATGCAATCAAAATTTCTCTGTCTGAACTGACAACTCAGATTTTTCCATCCCTTTACAGAGCACCTTTCGTATTTATGTCCTCTTCTCTGCTTTCTAGTATCCAAATCTTAGTAGGCTTCCAAACTTAGCTCTATCCCGTATCTGTCCTCCCAGATGCATCTGTCCAAGCTGATTTCTCTGAACGCCTTCAGATTCAACCACCCAATTTAGTCTTCATATTCCATTTATGGTTGCATCTGAGAACAGCTTATCACCCTAAACAAACTGTGTTATATTTTACTATTCCTGCACAGTTTCTCCCACAACTGTTGAGTCAATTCAACTGTTGATTCACAGAAATGTCTTTTGAATAAGGAGAAAGACAGGGAGAGAGAAGCAAAGAAACAGAAAGAGAGAAAAATTCAGACTTAGAAACAGAGCAAAAAAGACAGAGACAAAAATATGCTAAGAGAAATAACTTGACAAAGATATGAAAAGGAGTAAAAAGTTCTGGCAACTGCCTCAACTGCAGACTACATCGCCAATTGCCTATTCCTGCACTAGGTCATTCATTTCCCCAGCCACTGTATCATACTCACAGAGCACTATGATGACCCACCGAAAGGATGAGGACATTGTGAATGTTCCCCTTCCTCAGGATGCTTGCCTATCCCACTGTTAGCTTCTAACGAATGATGCACACATTATCTTGTCTGAAACCTAATGCAAAAGCTAAGACATTGTTTGAAAGACTAAAGGCTATATATGTATCTACATATGTACTTGCACACATGTGCAATGTTTAAAGCAATCCCCAAAACAAGAAGGGAAGAGAAATCAACTGGGCTAACAAATCTGCTTTATGATCTGCCATAAATTTTCCCAATTCTAAAAACATTATCTGACTATATGGAATAAAAAGCCTGTTCTTACTAAGGAAATAAACAACCTGAAAATAAATTATTTACTGTTAACAAAAGTACCGGGGGGCGGAGCAAGATGGCCGAATAGGAACAGCTCCAGTCTCCAACTCCCAGCGCGAGCGACACAGAAGACCGGTGATTTCTGCATTTTCAACTGAGGTACTGGGTTCATCTCACTGGGGAGTGCCGGACGATCGGTGCTGGTCAGCTGCTGCAGCCCGACCAGCGAGAGCTGAAGCAGGGCGAGGCATCGCCTCACCTGGGAAGCGCAAGGGGGAAGGGA